>NC_039485.1:8936516-9034916 GCF_003590095.1 Trichoplusia ni
TGGTGGTGGAGCAGAACGGGTGCGCGTCTTCTGTGAGAAGGGTTATGATGCGAGTGTTACTGGTAAACTTATTAAAATGGATACAACAACTTATGATGGGTATTCGTAGTAAACTTATGTTACTTAGAATGGATGAAGTAGCTGGTATATTTGAGAGAAATATGTGCTTGAAAGTCGTATGTTCCGATTCTGTCCTATTAGTAACACGGGTGATATGTATTACCATTAAAAGGCTTGTACATATCTAAGATTAATAAACGTATGCCAACATTATTGAAGTACAAAATGAGGTACGGGAGGAACCCACCGCAAATTGGCTTAAAGTTTGAATTGCGGTCGTTCCAGCTTCAATCCAATCGGGGACCGATTAGATACGATATTCCGAATTATGTCGAAATTCTATGTCCATAACAATATAAGCTATTGTTTCATTGTTCGATATCGCATGTGTTTTCAATCTGACGCTATAACGGTAGCAGAATTGAGCGCCCATTCACTTCTGAGTTACACGTAAACAATGATGGTTTTGTGGCTCGTGAACAAAATACTAATATGTATTGTGTAATGTGATCTGATAGACGAGAGAATACTTTTTTATAATAGGTGTAGTTTTGGATCAAGTGTTTCGTTAGGTGAAAAATTAGGTCAATTTTGGCTGTCATGCATATGATTGTTGAATTAAATACCTTATCTGGGATTTGCATTTAATATTATGAGATGGAGTTACTGACACCATTCTGTACCAAAGAGGTGTTTATTTTTACTTTTTGGATTTATGTTTGGAAGCTGAATAGCAAAAACATAGTCAATGATCATGTACCGTCTGATTTGAATTTAATTATGCCTAATCGGTTATCAATTTCGTATAATTACTTGTACTTTATTTCGTCAACTTATTTGTCCCCACGCTACGCCTAAACTAGTCATTATTACCGTGACATGTTGATGTATGTTTCAAGGTCAGCCAAGGTATCTTGAGCAGTCCGGCCTGCTAGTGCTGATTGCATCTATCTTAATTGTCTCGCGTTGCCAGAATACTAATTATATTTGCCACTTATTTCACTCTCCGCTTTCATTAAGGATCTAATACACTTTCTACGTAGTATGAGGTCAACGTTCACGTTGATAGCCTTATTATCTTTATCTCCTTAAATAAGACTTTATAAATATATAGAACAGTATGTCAAATTTGGTTTCTTTCTCGTAGTTGTGTCAAACACACTGGATATCTCGACAGTCATCCCTTCAACGAATAAACTCTTCGACTGTTAGCAAAAATAACACTGTCAAATCAACTAGGTAAACCTTGCGTTTAAAAATTAATTTCAACTTGCCAAGTGTAATATGGGGAAAACAATGCAATTTTTACTCTTGAAATCGAAATCGATTCAGTTAGCTGCAACAGAAACCGACCCACTGTTACCCACTTTCATATTATAATCTAAACATGGTCTACTTGAAATAAGCGCTGGCAATCCGAATTTGATCCCAAATCACATTGTTTTTCCGTTTATTGCGAGCCTTAGTGAAGATTACGGCAATTTACGAACTAAATCGACGGAACAAAACCACTATTATTCAGTGGCAGGGCTGACTCACGTGCGATATGACAAGTGATGACCGTGTTAGAAACGCGGTGTTTAGTGAAAGTCTAGATTTTAAAAAAAATGATGTAGGTTTAGGCCATAATCACATTGTGTTAAAATTTCGAATGAATGAGTGTCTTTTGTTTTTAAAAGTTGCAGCAATGGAAATCGGTGTCCCAGTGCAATTTTATTTCTCATTACTTTTTATGTGAAACTCATTATCATAAAAAAAAAATCATATCAATGTCGGGAGTGGCAATTTTGCAAATAGATAATCTAAAAAATATTTAAAAGTGCCCATTGAATGATATTGACAATTAACCCAACGCAACTTTGTAATAAATACGTCAAAAATCAGAGTTCGAAAAAACAATACTGACAAAATATGAAGCACTTTCACAAGAAAGTAAAAATTCAGTGCGCGGCAACCCTAAGCGTAAGTAAATTGAATTAGAGTTTGAACAATGAGACGTCACGGTTTGTGGCGCTGTGAGAAAAGTTTCGATAAATTAAATTGTTGTTGTGTATTGAAAGCACGTGTCCAGCCGTCTGCCGGTCTGATGAGAATGTGGCTGAGGTTTATTACTGGCCCTGGTAATGACATACTCGTATGTGTCGATCGTCAGTTATTATGATAGGCATGTGTATGTGTGTGTGTTACGTGTGGCCATCTTGATTTTTTAGTTAGGGAAAGGTTGTTAATGAGTGTGTATTGAGGAGTCCTGGGGGAAAAACATTGAATATTGAATAGTTCGTGTTTGGTTTGGCATACTGCGTCTAATAGTAAAAATGGTCTAGGTTGTCATCACCCTATTCCGTTGCAGGCATCTATAAATTATAATGGAAATGAACAGATTTTTCGGATACGTAAAGATTTTTTTTTTGGAAGTAGGTTTACGTTTATTATAAGCACATGAGGATTTTACTGAAAGACGTGTTTCATAATATATATCTAAGAGGCCATAACGATTCTTGCACATGCCTCAAATCGATGTCGTGTTTTGTGCACTTTCACATCAAATAAACAAAAACGAGGTATTACGTGATTGTTACACGAATCGACTTCAAAATCGGAATTACTGAAAATTAAGTCAATATGAAATCAGCACGTGTACCATCAGCTCATGTCAAGTGGATACGTAACTAATGATCAGGGAAACGATCAAAATACGAAGTGCGTACGGAAATGCACGAGTCTTGCCGAAATGTGATCGAAGTGACGCGATATTGAATTGTTATTGCAAACATAGACTACTGTTTAGCGCGGTAAACATTTGATTTTCGTAGGGTTGGCACTGAATTTCAAGCAATTTTGATTACTTGATCTATATTTTAAATTGAGCTATTGTTGGTTATTATTACCCGATTAATTTCTGGCTTGTTAGATTACAGATTCTTGTGTATTTTTGTCATCTACTGATTTACAATTTATGAAGCTTAAAAAAGGAACATGTCTTTCAGAGATATTATTTGTATAGCAGTCTCCTACGTTAGCAAAACTGGGTATAAACTAAATTCTGCTTAATTTATGAAAATGTTTCAGAAACCTGCTATACGGATAATTTAACTTCGTAAAATGCAGAAATTATAATCTAAAATAACTTGAAATTAAACACGTACCATATTAAATTATCACATTGGTACCTAGGCACAACCCTAGCAGAGAAAGTGTCACTCAACTCATGAGTCTGGTTGATACCGTCGTGCATCCATAAACACTTCCTCACTGCAGAGTGCAGCGCATTTCCGAAACGCGATCAACTAAAACATTAGGTAACTCTGCGACGACGCCTGAATATGCAGAGTTATGTAACGAAGTACATATGTACTTAGAACTACGTAACTATGTATATGAGTACAGTCAGCAAATCAGTAGGTACATGTCGCCTCATGTCGGTAATATGAAGGTACGGTGAGCAACGAAAGCCGAGGAACATACGTTGATTTACAAATGGCAAAAACAAATATAATATTTCTTGAGTTAATTCAATAATAATAAAATAAATGAATAAGTTTAAGTTTTTATAATTTAAACCTAAGTTTTCCATTTGATTATCAAGCAGTATTAAAAATCCGATAACTTTAATAGATTGCTGACTGTACACATATATTCGTTAGTGACAACTGACAATAGACACTTCTGTCTATGGTACCTGCGTTGTTCGTAGGGTCAAATGCCAAGTCATGCCGGCCTAATGAAGCCTCATTATATTTTCTTAGAGATTTTCTTTGCATAAGAAATGAAAGGAGGAACTTCTAATAGAATGACAGCTTACGGAGAAGACGGATATCATTTTAATGTGATTTATGATTGAATTTGAATATATCCGGTATTCATACATTTCTTATAATATTGAATAACTTGCTATGGTAAATGGTGGATGATAGCGTCCTTATAAACGAGCTCTGAACATTGATTTTAATTAAAGTAAACATATTTACATTTCAATGTGAGAATAAGTAGGTAAATGGTATTTAAAAACAATTTAAAGCAGTTCTGTCTAGCGAAGCTATTATTTACTCATTGAGGAAAAATTGGGTTCAAAGCAAACACAAAAGCAAGACGATTGTTAATGTTGCCTTAAAACAAAAGCAGAAACTTACATTAGGTAATAACATACTCATTAAAAGTGACTAAACTAAAGACCCAAGAAAACGTAGATAGAAACCAAATTTAGAATCAGAATAAACAAAGTTCCAGATCGAACTGCGTAAAACATAAATCAATAGGGTTTTAGTATATTAATCGTTGAAAAATCATAATAAACGCATTAGACCGCATCCAGTTTACAGTTTGTTAAAAAATACTGTTTTCTTTAAGAAATCTGTCTAATCTACGTCATTTAAAATTTACTTTTTCGTACGCACTATCTGTCTTCTTTAGCACTCTGTGACAGTTATCGAATTAAAATATTTGAAACTAGACCGTGTCGCCACTTACACCCTTCCCATGAGCCTCGTTTATATCATACTCCGTTAGGTATTCCTATTTATCTGGACAACTAACGGCACTTTAAATATAAAAGCTTTCATTAGTCTTATTTCATGTGGAAACTGTAAATTGTGACAGTTGTATGACAGAGCAGTCCCACGAATGTTAGTAAAATGCGAAAATAACTGACGGTCATTTGTTTTTTTTATGGCTACTAATAGGTTAATTGTTTAATTAATGTTCTATAAAACGGATTTAACTGTGATTCAAATTGTAATAGGGGGAAAGGACGGGCCTGCTCTCCTGTTGCTGTTTTCACAGAATTATTAATTAAATAGCTTGAGTAGTCAGTAAATTAAGTCGTCTAGTCCGCAGACAATGAGAGAATCGAATTTATTGGTTTTAAATTGATAGGTCCTGTAAATTTCACTTTACGTCGACAAAAAAGTAGAGGTTACTAGTTTAGGTAGTTAATGTGAAATAGTAATGATACCGAGGCTTAAGCTATTTTAATACTTAGGCATTTCGATCATCATGTGGTACGTAGCTCCAGTCACCTAGACCATAAGTAAGGTGAACTCATTATGTTCATGTTTTTTTGTTAATTCATTATAACTGTTCACTAAAAGTCCATTGTCTTTTGGCACTAGAACATTTTTTGACAGAAAAAATATTTCTAATTGTAGAGTCTGTAGTACTGTGAAATGAATGACAAAAGTGATACTTACCTATATTTAATTACAGAATTATGTAATCCCCTAGCCAAGTAACATATCACATATTGCTAGCGTTGATAAAATGACCGTTCGAAAACACATTACTTACTAATCGACGGATTTTTTTCCTATAAAATGTAACTATAAATTCTTTCGTTCAGCCAGATGCAGATGGTCATATTAGAATGTGAAAATTTTCGTCATAGTAACACCTATAACACGTTTTCTAAAGCAACTAAGTCCTTACTTATTATGTTCTTTTTCCAATAACATAATCAGCTAGTCTACTTATATTCACTTTCTGTATAAGACAATCGCCTACACATTCCTCGCCGGCGACATTTTTTGCCACAGACTTATGAATGCTTACACGAGTTACCTTACAAGGAGGTATGTTATTAAGTTATGATAATGTCAGCTTGTTATCTATGGTATTGAGGTCCCTGTCAGTAGGTCTCGGTCCGAGGTCTGGGTCTCGACTTGACTTAGATACATTGAATTAGTTTGTTTTTTTTAATGTCTGTAATGAGAAACGGTTTGCTATTGATAAGATTGTAAGGTGGTACTAAAAATGTGGTTTTCAGTTATTATAGTCTTGTAAATCAATTCACTGCTATAATTCCAAGCATATTATATATAAAAGCCTGATTCGTTTTTATAAATAAACTAGCTGACCCAGCAAGCGTTGTATTGCCGAATTTTTTTTCTAGTTGTATGTATTTTTAATGCCACATTATAAAAAAAAACAAACAACTTCGTCCAAAAAATAAAAGAATAAATTTTTGTGCGGGCCACCCTTGTCACATAAGGGTATGCAGAAAAGATGTTGTTCTATTCTCAGACCTACCCAATATGAACACAAAATTTCATAAAAATCGGTCGAACCGTTTTGGAGGAGTACGGTAACTAACATCGTGACACGGGAATTTTATATATTAGATAGATAGAAGAAGAAGATGAAGTCTAAAAAATATTTTTGCAAAACTCTACACCCACGAACGGTGACAGTAAATAACAAAAAAAGGCTTGTCTGAATTAGAATCCTGTAAACACAATCAAGAGGTTTAAAAATGAACAATTTCCAAAAACGTTCTTTTGATGATATTCAATTCTCATTATAGTTCTAAATATACAAGACTTGCACATTAACTTAATGGTCCAATTTCGTAGCTTTGATGTTGTCGTAAGATGACCATTTGTCTCATTCCTGAAAATAAAACAGGATGAAAGAAAGTCATTCTTGGAAATGAAAACGTTTCTTTTGATATATGACGAGGCAGTGTTGTTTAGAAATAAGAGTACATGCACTGAAATATTGAAATATTGTGGAGCAGGATACTGTATCTCTACTAAAATGTATTCATTTAAACCTAATAGGTACTTAATCGGTAATCAGTGCTGGAGGTAAAAGTCTCGTAGGGAATGATTTCGGGAAATAACTATGTTCTACTAATCGTCCTGTTACTGCGAATATGTAGTTTTTTATTATTTGATGAAATTCCTTGAGATGGATTACTATAGTAACTACTAGCTGTTGGCCCACGGTTTCGCCTGCCTCGATATCGCTAACAGATGAAAGAACGTTACACTTCTTTAAAGTCGGTGTCGATCGGTCGGTATTTGCTAGCTCCACACCACATGTCATCGAGTGCGGTCCAGCTGTTTGGGCATGAAGAGGTTCCAGACATACACATGCTCCTCATACTCATCTATGTACTTCCGCATTGATAATATTAGCGTGCTTTATGCTATGACTATGCATAAATACTGCAAGAAATCTAAACAATTAAGATTTTATAAAAGTTCCTCCATAGCAGTTTTCTATTGACTCAATATAGATTTCTGCCCTGAACTTAATACAACACATTATTGAATCATAGTTCTCAAGTACTTTTAACATTGACAGCGGACAAAATTGATTGATACAGATTATACGGTACGTGATTCAATGAATGTGTTTTTGAGATAATACTTACAATGAGATGATGACATGACAATTTTCACGTCATTTTTGTAATATGATGCAACTTAAGGTGATCATAATTTTAGGATAACATGCGTTTGTCTTGTGCATTCGATATAGTAGGTATTAGTGAATGGGAGAAGAAATGGAAGGTCCTCTTAAAGTTTATTATGTTTAGTTTTAATTAACTTGTTTAGGAAAGCAGTTGGTGTTTGAATAGGACATAATTACCTACACTGTCCCAATAGTAACTTGTTGAGTGCCTTTCTTTTTAAACTATTAATTATTGTTAGCACTCACAAACGGCCAAAGGATACAATTCCCCTCCTTTGATTTATGCCATTTTTTTCATATAGGTATGTTTATTACACAAATCTCAAGTAACTAACATCTTATATAGACATATAACTTCTAGAAATTTAAGTTAAAAAATACATTCCGTTTTTTAAAATTACCAAAAATTCGAGCACCGTTGCAACTTGTAGCTGTTTTGAAATGAAAGTAACCGTTCATACAAGGAGCGAGTTGCCTGTAATGATACAGGCGGCTACTTTCAGTGGTCTAATAGCTGTGCTGTTAAACAATATAATTATCTGTGCTCGCTCGCCACTGGCTGTGCGCGCGCGCGTCTCGGGGTGCGTACAGGGCTACTACATTGATGCACGGATTTATCAAACTAATTTAAATTGCTGGAAATTTATTGCGATACTAATTTATACTACAACAAGCTTTAATGTACAATTAGGGGAGACGCTATGTCCAGCAGTGGACAAATAATGACTGCTGCTGATGATGATGATGATGAAGTTCTCTACTAAATTCCTCTACGTATTAAGCGTTAATTCTTTGTATAATTTATTTCACATTTCTCGAAGCTTGTGTTTTGAAAACTACATATTATATGAAACTGGAGATGAGAATTACTAATTTTTCGACTTTTGATGGTGATGCAACAAATATTACTCATCTATACATCTCTTCTGTTATGTAAAAGTTAAAGTCACGATTACAATATTGGATCATCTTTTCTCGTTCAGACTGATAACCTAATAATATCTCTGACACAATATCGTAGTCAGGTGAAATAGTTTATTACTGAGTGTCCTTGTACGTAACACTGGTGACAAGATTCGCCTATGATGTAGTTCTAATGTTATCTCAACACGTTGCCAATCTTTTTGATTGACTTATAGTACAATACGACAAATGTAACTTGCCGCTTCGGAATAAAAATAAAAGATTGTTGAAACGAGATCGAAATATATATACTTATTGTATTAGACAGAGACGGCGTTATTCTGTAGCTCTATCCCGACGTCCCAAGTTATATTGGCGGCATTGTACTATTGATACCATGTAGGTAACTACTTTATTGTGCATAGTCATTTAAAATAGTGACGTAATCGCATTACCTGGCTGATACAAAGACGACCTGTCTAGCTTCATCTTTATATCTAAAAACTTAAGACCTGTTTCATAAATCTGTACTATTCATTGAATGTCAATGTAGAGCTTTAACTTGGAGGCATTTTAACTTTAACTACTGTTAAATTACCGTTACAATATTCACAACAATAGATACTTCTCACGAATAATAACTAATTGTTATTTGCTCAGCGCGGGGCAGCCATAGCGCGAGCGCCCGCGCCGACGCGCTGTACGGTGCGCAGGCGCCGAGCTCACGCGCATCAGTCGCGCGCTTTCACGACACTTTCACGAATTTAGCATTCGGCGATGAGCCTCCATTTATTACTTAACGTTCTTGACACATATCTCTATAATATATATCAACTTAGGCCCTGTTAGCGTGCTACTTGTAAATTAATGAGGCGAGAGAGAAAACTTACAATGTCACTGTCACTGGACTGTCGTTTCTTAGTCGTTATTTTTAGATTTGAACTGGTATTTTGTTTATGTTATTAGACCCCAGGGGGCTTAGACAAAGTAACATCGCTTTGTAGCGAAACGATACCGAATTTCGACATCGTCTGTGAGATAACGACAATCATTTCCTAGCCAATGTAACTCTGTTGTCGTGATCGTTGTGACGAATCGAACATTCGTTAAAAACAGAAATATTGTTTATGGTATCGAACATTTTGCTGTCACCGTTGTCCGCGCAGTTTCATTTTACATAAACAGTTTCAATGAAGTTTGTTAACCATGCAGTTTTATATTATGATTAGATTTGTTTGATTATAAGATTTATGTGATAGGATAAGAATAATATTCTTTTCTATTAAAAAAATGTAATGTGTGTGTGTACTAGTGCACAAAGGTAAAAAGTGAAACTTCTTTATGACCTTATTTTTCGAAAAAATATTTAAGTAGCTACCAACTATATCCAACTCGATATAAATTGGTTAAATAAAGTTAAATTAGAGAACGTTTACCAAAAGGCTTTTATTATTCATAGACATGAGTACAAATAATGCAAATTTAATAATATAAAAAATAAATTTTATCTTATTTTATTGAGTATTAAATATTTTAGAAAAATAAATACCACAATCATACCCAAGTATTAGAAAAAGAGATTTAATTACTTACTTTTTTTTAGAAATAAATAATTAATATAAATATTTAATATATTACTATCGAAACGATCCGACAAGATCCACCTCCCAACGCAATAATAATCTGAAAAAACGATTGAACCTTCTTTCAAAAAATAAAAATGACGGCTCGACTCCGTTTGCAAGGAAAAAACTTATATATACGTAAACACTTCACATCTAAAATCAGCTGTTCAATGAAATCCGGCCATCTTGTATGGATAACTACAACGTTTGAACGTTCGTTTCGTTATCTTTTTTGTCGATCACGATCGCGACAATAACGAACACCGAAAGTGCTGCTTGTCTACGCATTTGTATGGAACAAACGCGATGACGATTCGTTTCGTTATGATTTCGTTATGAATTATTACATTGTCTACCAACTTGCGATAACGATGACGATTGACCACGTGATTTAACGCGGCTTATGTCAATCCCATACAGTTGAGTCTTGTCGAACTTCGTTATCGTTTTTAAATTGTTACTTTGTCTAAGCCCCCTTGTCCGATATTATGACTATAGAATATATTTAGTTAGTTGAGAATGTAGCTGTCATTAAGTTCTTTAAAAACATTCATTCTATAGAAAATGATAGCATTTTTAAATTGATAACATAATAAATTATCTAAAGCTAGCTTCCTTATTCCAGGATAAGAAGATGAGGATAGGCAAGGCGCTGGTGCGGCGCACGAGCAGCCTCACATCGTGGCGTAGTCTGAAAACTGAACTCGTGAGTACTTTTTCACTTATAGTAGATGATCAGGCAAACTTCAGCCTTTTGGGCCAAGGAGCCAATAAATGCATGCAAAAAATACCCAAACATACAAAGATAGTAATAATGCATTCAGAAATTACTGAATCTTAAATGTAGGTTGGACATCGAGGTAAACGAATTCTATTTTGACAGTAAGACTAGAAAAAAGGAGAGAATTTAGAAAATTACATGAAAATAAGTCACAAGATTGCAAGGTGAATGAATGAAGGGTCTTCACGCACCCCGATGCAAACATCTCCTACATTTGTCTTTTGCAGTATGTTAAAAAAATATTGGTATATAGTAACAATGAATTTATGCGGGAAAATTTAATCATCTCGGACCTTTTTGGAACAAGAAAACACTTACAACATGTAAATCTTTACATTATTTTCCAGTCACAGCCTACACAAAACATAAATGAACATTAGCATAGTTCGCGTCGGGGTGTAGTGTTGTTCTGCACGTTGCCAATCAATTTGAGTTGCATTGTTAGCGGTCGTGAACTTTGCGCGCGCCGCCCGCTGCGCCCGCGCGGGGTCAAGGCGAAGCGTTATGATACACACTAACACACACACTCCGACACTTATTGTGGTACTGAGGTGGATAATGTTGGACTTAAGTCGTTTATAGTAGACGCTGGACTTTTAGTAAACATAAACGACTAAAAGGATAGCCGAGTGCTTAGTTTACCACACCAAACCCACATAGGACACGATCTCCGCGTGGGACAAGCGTTTATGTGATCCATGTGACTTGAATGTTTTAGAAATCCCTGTAAAACAAGGATTAAATTCCTAAGTGCGGGAGTCGTAAAAAAAAAAATAAGTTTCGACAGTTCATAACTATTGCGTTCAATTAATAGTTTTGCAAATAATTAATCCATATTGTAGGTACTCACACAAGCGCATTTGGGGTGAAACATAAATAAATGTAAGATTTTTAAAAAGTTTATCAGTGTAGTGAGACCAAGAGACGTAAGGGCCAAAAATTCCGTCATCAGTGTCGTAGTGTAAACGTAGTATAACAGATGCTACTACGATACAATTTGACGACCTCCGTGGTTGAGTGGCGTACGCTCCGGTTTCAAGGTGTCGCTAGCTCTGAAGTCCCGGGTTCGATCCCCGGTCGGGTCAATGTAAAAATTTACATTTCTACATTGTTTCGGGTCTGGGTGTTTGTGGTACCTTCGTTGTATCCGAATTCCATAACACAAGTGCTTTAGCAACTTACTTTGGGTTCAGAACAATGTATGTGATGTTGTCCGCATTTATTATTATTTATTAAATTAAAGCAATCTAGTTCTATTTTATAAAAAAGTAAATCAATTTACAGAAACAAACTGATTTATTTTTATAACGTTTAACGATATAGGAAACTTAAAGCTTGTCAAGGCAAAGAGACCCAGTGTTAGATGAAGGTTAATTCGAATTGTGTTCCGGTGCTTTTGTTTTTGACGGAGTGATTATACGCTGATCTTACCTTAGCACGCCTTAGCTGGGCTTTGTGAAGGCGTATAAGTTAACGGTATGTAGCCGAAATCAAGACGATTATTTTATTCTTCACCTGATTAGTATTATAAGGTAAAACAGATAGAAAGAGGCTTTATGAATTCCTTTGCCCTGCTGTTGGACAGAAACGGGTTGAAAAAATCAAACGCAGATAAATATGTAGCCTGATTAGAAAGAAACGTATTTTTTTACACATTAAAAATGCTACAAACAAGACATGCGATGGCAATTTATGCGTTTTTTTTGCACTTTTACATTCAGACAAAATTACTTTGAAGCTGGAGAGGGTTCAGACGGTGACTAAGCTCTAATTAAGATAGGAATGTATTGTTAGGACCGGTCTTTGGCGTTATAAGCTTGCGTGATGGCCCTAATTAAAAGGCCGCTGTTGACGCTGTTCGCAGCTTTAAGAAGTCATTGTTATTAATTTATAGAATGATAAAACGTTGTCACGTTAACCTGTCGGTTAGTCCACAATGACACGCGTCAATTTACCTTACCTTAGCTTAGCTTTTGGCTAGTCTAGGTCGTCAATATTTTTAGCCTAATGAAAGGCGCATTACCGTTGTAATGATACCTACTTAATGCAAACTTTTATTGGTAATACGAAAACACTATTAAAAGTTATTAATGGTATAAAGAATTAAGGCTCCCACAAAAAATACTATAAAAGTAAACAAAAGTAGTATTGTTAGTATATTAAAACTCAGATGTGGCGGATTTATTATTATTTATTTTCTACTTTTGACTCTACTTGGGCCAGAAACTAGTCGGGCTATCCCGTTACGTGTGATTGACATTAAAATTATCAGATTAAAAAAAAGTGATCGAATTCTCAATTGGCAACATAGATTTTATACAATACTAATAAACCTGTATCTATCATAGGAGTTAATATATGATTAACATTGTTAAATAGCGTGTTGTAAAAACGCAGTAGGTGCCTAATTACATGCATCGTAATAGGTTATGTCACGAAGCAGAGGCGAGCGTGGGGCTTGCATATTTAGTAGAACTGGGTGATTGATAGATATGAGTATGTGTTGAGTTGTTATGAACGTGAATATGCAATATGTATGTTCTATAAATTAAGCGAATTAATCTACAAAGGAAGTTTTAAAGAATTTAAAGAAATTGAACAGACACAGTGCTTGCGTGTAGTTACCAGCAGCTTCCACTTTGCATTTTGCGTGCACATTAATTGTAAAATAAATAAGAAGTAGCTAAACTAAGCAGCTTAACTCTCAGTTAATATGCGGCGAAAGTCTTTAAAACAAATAGAAACTAAGAGAAATACACATTACTTACAGGCAATTAGAAAGAAGAGTTACTACACAACATTTTAAAACACAACCATTTTAGCACTTCACCGGACTTGATACGTGACTGTGAGTGTAGTGACATTCAGGAGAAATTGTTAATTAAGAGAAAAATGTTTAGCTATAATGAGCAAAAGTTTGTCTTGACAGCACTATCGCTTGAAGCGTAACCTTGATTTATATTAAGCATTTGGTCAGAAAGCGTTGCAGCGGCTACTCTAATAAATGAGAAATATGTTTTACGGCACTGTCAAACGCGATAATCTTGAAGAATGTAGTTTTCATACAGAACTATTTGTTTTTTCACTCACAATAATATATGATTGTGAGCTCTGAGCTGACGTGATATGAAATGAAGTTGAAATGTAGTGATAGCTGTGAGGAAAGTGGCGTGACTATCACACGAGAGCCATCTGCGATACATTGTTACTCAAATGATGGATTGCGTTTGTTCATGAACCTGCGTTTATATCTTGAGTTGTGGGCCCAGCTCAAGCAAGGGGAACCAAGTCAAGAGAGAATGGATTAAACTCGGTTTGGTTCCAAAAGTCAAATTGAATTTAGTTTAGACAAATAAAATAGTATGGTAAAAGTATGAAACAATTATTATTATCATCAAAGTAACCATATTTATAATCAAATATAGAGGATATACTTTAAATTGAAATGGTTTTATTCCAAATTAGAACATTTAAAACGAATTTAGAACGATACGACGTGACGCGACGAAAAAAATAACTATCATTATAATCACGCCGTAGACCGTTAACGGTAATAAGTTAATGATGGAACTTACATAACTACATCTTTAATACTAACTTCCGATCTAACTTTAATAATCCGGTATTCCTAATCACTTGACAATTACTACGCTACTTAGCCACTCTGTGGCAGTCACACGATTACATTAATTTGCCACACCGACTTAAAACCGAGATGAAGATCATTTTTTAAATCTAGTCCAAAACATAATGACGGTAGTGAAAATAAAGTGCCGTTATATAAATTTCCTTCATTTTGAACAAGTGGAAGTAAACGACAAATTGTGCTTTTACCACGGAATTAAAGTAAAATAGAAAAAGCTTCCATTATAAGAAATAAAACCTTATTAGGCGGTTTTTAACCGACTGCGTCAGGAGGGTTATGGCTTTGTTTTGTGTTGTTTTGATGGAGATTGAAGACAATAGAGTGAATTAGGGGAATTAATGGACGTCAATGATATTGTTTTGTGAACAATTACACAATGGCTGTTATAATGTTTGTTTAACTATTACTACTAATTGAAGAAAGTTCTCTGGGAATATGATGACTATATCGATCGAGTTATATACGAGTATAATTATAGTTGTCAAGACTATTTAATATATCCTGCCAGATGCGCGAGACTTACGGGTATTGTAGTAAACAAGCGTGTGCCCCAAAGGTGCTCTCTTTGTTCCCTTTCTCTCATAGCCCAGGACGGCACAAGATCTAAGAGAGGTCAGGCGCAGGACGCTCAGGACAGACATTTTTACGTGAATGCCGAAACACGGAAGTTTTCATGTTCAAGAAGTCAACGTTCGAGAAGTCTCTGTTCTTGTCCTGGGATCGAACTCGGGAACTTTGTTTTACCATTAGCCTACGGATTCTAGACCGATTCACTTTTTCCTTTGGTTTCAACAAAAGCAAAAAGTGAACAGAGAATGCTTGAAAGTATATTTAATTACAAAAATTTGTAAAAGAAGCTATAAAATGCAATCAAGCAAAGAAAGTACCTAATTGTTCTACTCACGCTCACCAAAAAAATGAAAGAAAACCTGAACATAATATTGTGAATATAAAAGTTCAATATTTACCACGCTTTTGAGTTTGCATTCAAGACCGGTAAACGGTAGGATATTATGAGAAACCTTAGTAAAACACATCGAAATTCGAGGCCTTGTTTTACACCTTTTTATAAATCACATTCTTTCATAAGCTGATGTTTTGTCAATTCGAATCGTATGGAGTATATCGGCCATAATTAAACAAAGGTTTTATTCGACCGCGCGCCGCGGTGTCCAGTTTTCAATTTTTGTAAATGTTATGATTGTCACTTGATAAGGTTGTGGGTGTCAGTTTGACTAGTTTTGTTTATTATTTGGTTTCCTAGAGGATATTGCACTTCGGCTTGCAGCGTGATTTATGTTTGCTTGGGAAATGATAGCAATTTCGGAGATTAAAAAAGGAAGAAGTTGTTTTGTGACTAAATATAATTCGCAGTACCCAACTCGCCCATCCTTCACCTCTTCCTAAGTGATCTTGCTGCGCAGAAGAAACGGCACAAAAATCTAACGAACAGCACACTGTCATGCCGTTTACACTAACTAAACCATTGGTACAATGCAACAACGAAGTAATATTTTGATTATAGGACAAAGCAAATGACCACTATCATCCAATTTGATTTTATGAGACTATTCTAAGTTTTCCACTTGATTATTTTGTATAGTTCATCATCATTGTACAACGAAAGGTTATTCAGTCCATTTGTTGTATTATCTTTACATTTCACAGCCCATATTGCCTTAAAACTAGAACATGCATGAAAAATCTGTTCTATTTAACTGGTGAACCATAAGAGGTTTACCGTTCATGAGATGTGTCATACATGATACACTTTTCCCGGCGCTCTGATGTTGTCCAAACATTTCGTTCAATCAACGGATGCGTAAGCTAGTTTTTGTTTCCCGGACGCGCTCACAATGCTCCGTTTACAGGAACACGGAGTTCAACAGAGGATGATTTTCAGACTTCATCAGTTTGGCGCTGGCCATGTCTACCGCGGAACGATCTGCGTAAACAAAAAGAACGTAAACTTTTGACGTTTGTGGTTACGCGTTTGAGACTTGTTCATATCTACGACATAAATCGGGAATTGTAACAAGATTTTGTTCAATGGCGGACAAGTAGGTTCGGAGTTGAATTAAATATGATAGATATAAGATGTCTTTAAACAGAGATGTATACACTTATTTTCGCATAATCGACTTTATCAATAGATCTCCATATTAAGTCGTCAAATCCAAATTGGAGTTCCAAATGACGGTCATCGCCAGCTTAATGGCTTCGGTACGAACTCGTCTCGTTTGTTCCCAGAATCAATTACTGTACATCACTGCGGTTTAATGACTCGTTCGAACAAAAAGCTGAACCGAACCGCGGTCGCTGACACTGCCGCATCGACCCTGGAACTATTCGCCAAATCGAGCATCGAATTAAAAATCGATTGCTATTGTCTATTGATCGATGCCTCGTTGATTTTGAATTCTATTCCTTACATTTTCGTGCGTGACGCGGTGTCAACAGGAAAATTGTTTTAGACTTTTAACCTCAAGTCTGGCTTTCCCCAGGGCACTAACTTGTAGTGTCCAAACTATTTTGAATCTGCTTGTCACTTTTCCTGTCATATTGTTTAACAATTCACATTGTCTTTTAAGTTCAACACACAATACTTAATTAACTCCGCTCAGTTGTAAATTTCATAGCTTCGTTTTGTGCTAATTTCAGAGAATTCCGACTTCTTAAGGACCATAATCAATATCCTATTAAAATAATTATTCACTTAATTACTTTCAGATTTACTAATATATTCTTTATTTTTGTTAAGTGCATAGATACCTATATTTATATTGTCAAAATACTTCAGGACTTGTACGTACGTACGTTCAACGGGCAAGACGCGACGCTGATATCAGTTCCAAAATTTCCTAATCCATCATGCATTCAAGAATTTCCGAAATAATCTTAAGGGTTAAAGCAAAGCTACAAACACCTATAAGATTATAAAGTCACATGTTTACGTTATATTTAACATTGTCTGTTATCTTAACAGTATTGACAGCAGTGGAAAATTTAAATGACGTTGATTTTCTCGCTTGCTTTTGTTTTTCTGTTCGTTATATTTTAGACTTTATATTGGTTCTTAACAATCCATGTGTCAATCTTAGCGTAAAGTAAGCGTAAACTTGTGATGAACTTTATGCAAGCCGAAATCGCTCAGATTTTTTGATTAACTGCCTTCGGTCTGACTGTCAAACTCCTAACTTTATTCTTTTATATTTTTTATTTTAATAATCAAGGTTACTTTTGTCTTGTTTCCCTGAAGATTGAACGAAGTACTTCATATTTTCGTCTGACTTGACCTACGTTAAAGTCAATTTTAGCGCGCTTGATGCGAGGACAAATTTTAACTTTAGGAAATTCCAAATTAAAGCAACACGTTCTAAGCCTTAGTCAGGCTTCAGTTAGTTTAGTGTTAGGCACTAAAACTTGTTCGTTCTGTTATTATCTTCGTGGCCATCCAAAGTCGACTTGCGTAATTAGCTTTTAGTTTTAACCTTATTTTGAAGTTTACCGTTCAATGTACTTCGAACGCCTGTAATTATACCGTATACGCTATTATTGGGGCACGTAGGTTGCTCATATTTGTGTTTTGATTTGATCTTGAACCGATATTATTAACCCAAATAGGTTAAAAATTACCAATCTCACAGGTAAGTTTTCATTTTTTTTAATTGCCCTAAGGAAAACCAGGGTTATATTTTTAAGTTATCCTTTGGTATGTTTAGTTGTCAATATTTATAGTTTCACAACAGCAAGGACTATGTCAAACAACCTTGTCTGAGAGTCATTAGTAAAAATAATATTATTTCAGCGACGACTCATCTAATACAATCATCGTTTGTCTAAATTACACTTTTTCAATGGCAATATCGTGATTCATTGTCGATTCAAGTGTTATTATGTGTCCGTCTCGTTCACATGTTTTATGTTAATCGTACTCACTCGCTCTACGATAATTGTTATCATTTTAATTCGCTTTTGTTTCAGCTCCGACAGACCATTGTTATAACTTATCAGTATTACTACAAGGGTGAGCGTTTTCATCTCATTTATCACGAACTCGAATGCCGAAGTCTCGCAGAGAAATTGTGTTTGGAACCGGACGTAGTTGGTTTATTTTTTGTATTCTTAGTTTCGAATCATTTGAATCCACCTGGAGTAGAAAAAAAAAGGTTGGATGCACGTGAGGTCGCAACAGAAAGATTGAAGTGGCAGCGCAAGCGCCTTGTGCAGGTTGCACGGCCGAGCGAGAGGCGCGCCGCTACCGCTCGCCGCACGCCGCGAGCCTGCTCGGGCGGGCTACTCGATTCATTCTCGATTTCTCGCCAGTGCCGCGCGAACCGCCGACAATATCGCCCGTCGTGTCGCGTTCCCAATGTACAAAAAGTTTTTTAATTCTTTTCGAAGTGTGATTTGAAAAGTCGGTAACAATAAAAGTAAACGAATTGTTTTATTAATTTCGAATAACGAATTGAATGGTGTTGTGAACAAGTGTATCGATTGTTGTAAACAGCTACCTGACCGACGCGTGGCGGAACATAAAAACAAACTCTCGTCTCGCGTTTCGAATGGTCCCCGGCAATAATTAGTTTGGTAAAAGTGAGTGTGTGTGCTGTGGACGCTTGATGGTTCAATTAGAACTGTTTTATTAAGCTTTCGTATGTACAGACATTTCGCTTAATCGGCTCTTACTTCGGATCACCAATGTTGAAGTTGGTTAGTGCCATTTTGCATGATTCATTCGACTAACATAATAATACTAAAACAAATTATATTGCCTTTGTATGTACTCGCCTCAACTTATTCCTATAAATAAAGCGATTGTCATGTAACTTGAATGAAACTAGGTGCTGTATGTTGATGTTGAAGAGACGACTGTTTAAAAATATTGTATTCCACGTTGTTTATCGAATTAATTTGCAACTGTAGATAATTTGATAGTATACCCGAGTTATCTGATGACGGAGTCGATAGTAAACCTAATTGCTTTAGTATCTATCGTGAGGTTTCGCACGACAGTGGTGTGAAAATCTCATAACACTTTGGTGTGTCCGACTAATACCTTATACCTTAATTTTCCGCTTTGTCCTCTTGTATACTTTAAAAACTCCTTTTTTAAGATGAAAGGATGACGACACATTTTTCATTCATAATAACGCATTTGGTTCATAAAATTTACCTGTTTTCATTGAATTTATTTAAAATAAATTCTTTGAAAACAGGTACATTTGTTGGCATGAGTATAAATTAAGCACTTTACCCGATTACCCACGGTTTTGTTCTACATTTAAAATGTTATTTACAATTTTATCCATATGTAGGTACAAGTTTATCAAATCAGCTGGCATTGACTTGTCGTGTTGAAGTATAATTAAGAATTCTCTTAGTTTTTGTAACAAGTGTACAATAAACAATTACTTGTCTGAACGTGGGCTAGTTATTTATTTACAGATGTAATGTTTTTGTATCAATCGTAAAGGGCACTGCTTGACCTATTCTGAGCACATTTTTTGCGCAGTTTCGTAATCTTGAACTCTTGGAACATTGTAGGTTTCGAAAGGTTTTCGAATAGCCTTCTTTATTTTGGACTGAGGGCTAATTCACCTGTACTTGCTGAGTTGGTTAATTTTGTCAAGTATCAAAATTGTTGTAATCGGTGAAATGAAATTTCATCGCACCACTTAATCCAATTTACGTGCTTAAGTTTTTAAATTCAAACTCATCTATACTTACATACATTAATCATCCACAGAGGATCCACGAATAAATAATTGCACCTATCTACCTACTCTGTAATTTATATTAATGTAATGTCTACTATGCTACAGGCAACCTTTTCTCCAAATATTATCCGCAAATTCAATTAGGGACTGATTCAGTAATACCCACCACGAGGTATGATTTATATCCTATTAGTCTGCAGCGCACAAAAACTGCTTTATTTCAGACCTAACTTTCAATGCCAATCAGAATCCTGCATCAGTGCTATATTGTAACATTGTCACGTCTAAAAACTAATTTGTTTCAAATCCATTCCAAGTCCAATTATAAACATCGTTCTTTTTCAGCATCGCTATAAAAACTGCCAGCAAAAACTTCATCGATGTAATTTTACGCAGGAATAAAATAACGCTGGTGTAATTTTTTGCCGTTCTCTCTTGCTGGACATTTGTTCCACTCACCTATTTCTCGGTATATTTTTAGCGTTGCGTGCGGACTGTCACTACACTAGTCCACTAATGGGCTCGTACGTATCGCTACATTCATTATCGTGCTCCTAGCGTCTCGTTGGGGTTTCTCTTCAAGTGATATTTCATTTGTGGCGTCAATTACATCTATTGATGATGATGGATTTTCGTTTGCGGAATAGTTTGCTTTGTTCTTCGCTTTCTCGTTTATCTTTTGCATGATGGTATTTATTAAATGTGTGTTAATTATTAGATTCGCATACTTGACTGCGTTTTTTGTTTGCAATGTCTGTCTCGTTGGTTTTGTATCGCACGTTCTTAATTGCTTTTTATTACCTAGTTATCACGGTTGATATATTCATTTGGGCATAGGATTTATGCTAGTTATTAATTTAATTAATGAAAGTGATTATTAACATAAATACTTAGTGGGACTTTTAGGAGTCAAATCGCAACACAAATTTTATGTATTAGAAGAATGATCTATAAAGGCTTGACACAGAATGCATTTGAACATTTTAGCACAGCCGCAATGCTATTATGGAGATAAGCGGTTCTATTTCCTTTCTCTTATCAATAGCACATAGGCTATACCTACGTCAGCGAGTCGAATAATGTATTTACATACGTAGAGAGACTTAACGCGCCAATGGAAATCTGAGACTACATGGGTGGACTAAGTGCATAAGGAATTAGAAAACATTCCAGAAAAAAAAGTCCCTGTTCTCTCCTCGCTCGATATAAATTCTTACTATTCTTCCCTTCCCTATTTCTGATTAATTCCGTTCTGATTTCCAAGATAGTAAACTGTTTTCTCTGGGCCAAATCAAGCCCAAGTGTTTTAGAGGTCTTTGTTGGTTTACTTGAATGTTCTGGCTGAGTGTCAAGAAGATCATTTGTAACGGGCTAGACGTTTTAGGAAAAGATCCCTCTACAGTCACTAGTGGAAAACACAAGAAATCCATAGAAGGTATCCGATTTTTCGATAACAAAATAAGAAGGGCAGCGGATGAGCTTACTATAACCGGGATTATAGGACAGAATTTTATGAAACTAATAACTTCTGCAAGTACAGTGATTGTTAACACATGGGTAGCAATCACAACTGATAGTAAATGTACCTAAAGCCTCGTTCATGTTATTGTTGATTGAGAAAACACAAGTGTTTTAATTGTTGAATTAAATGCCTGTTATTTGAATAGCGTTCAATGATTAAAATTGTTTATAGGGAAGGTTGTTTGTATTAAAGTTTGTGTATTGGTAGGTTTTTCTGTTAATATTTGTGTAAGCGTTTTTCTGAAAAAATAATAATATTGCAATCATCTTTGTTTTGTGACCAATACATACCTACTTTATGTTGCTACACAATACAGTCACAAACACAATATTGGATCAAAATAACTGATATCAAAATCATTACACGATGAAATAACGTCGCTGTATTTTAAGAAACTTAGTTCTTATTTGTGGTTGACAGTACTGAAGATAACATGGTTGGTATTCTTGACATTGACATATCGATGGTGCTGTCAAAATGTAAGTATTTGTAGGCGATGTGAGGCGGAATGCGTCACTGCCTCTATCAATCACAGATTGTAGTAAATACTGTAAACATCACGCGCAGGGTATTACACTATCGCAACTGTAGCTATGGATGCTAAGTCTGTCGTCTCGCTGTCTGAATCTTATAGATCACTGAATTATTTCTCTGTGAAATACCCGGATTGTAAACTTTGATTTATTTATTTATTAATACTTCTTATGCAATCAAGTACTCGTACTATGGCGGGTTTAATGCCAGTGTCATTTTCTACCACTCAACTAAGATTTTCTGACTGGAGTGACTGTCAATTGTTTTTTTGTTGTTTTAAAGTCAGCTTTTGTTGTGAAAGAGTACAGTGTTGTAAATACGTATGTATTCAACACTTTTCTGACATGATTCCTGAAATCCGGACCTAACTTCTTCGAAGACTTCGTCAGCGATGCTGAAATATTTTTTTGTGCAGATTGTAGGTTGCCGTTGAATCTATTTAAGATTGCCCATGGAAACAAATTTGCAAAACACTCTAACATTAATGACGTCGCCAAACAAGTCGTCAAACTTGAAACTAAGATACTCGGATAAGATGTAAGAGGTGATCTTTGTACCATTGACGTAAATGAAACATTTATGTCAGCAGAATATGTATCCATCATCACTTATGCTGAAGTAGAATCAAGTGATTCAATTGAAGTCATGATGAATGGACGAGTTGAGGACCTGTTGCTAAAATCATAGCAGGGGTCTTTGCCCACAAAAGTAAATAATCTTTCCATTATATAACTTGTCTTGTTAAAATTAATTTTGTTTGCTCTGCCAAAGTTTTTTCATTTAAACACCAGATAAGTAAATAATTACAGAATGGCGGCACTATTGTACTATTGTTAACATATTATGTTCAGATTTTTTTCATTCAACACAAGAAATCGTAGTTTCCTTATGTTTTATGTTCTTTCGTATTTTTATTGAGACATAATGATTGACATTATTCATGGCCACACCGGGTGCGACAGTAATTGCGGATGTTTTTCAAGAACAGATCTCGTTGCAAAAAAGGCAGGGAATCTTTATTTCATTCTAGTTTCTCGACTAACTTCTTATAACTTTTATTGTTCAATTAGTGACGGGTATAAGAGGTAACCTCGTGCTTTTTATGCAGAGATTTGCTTAAAGTTTAATAAAACAAAACACGCGTGCAGCCTGGTGATTTCCTTCACTTTCTTAATTTGCAACACTGGATTGTAGTAGATTTCTTTATACCTTAGTCGATTTAAATCAAAGGAAGGTCAATGCAATGAGGTTTGCTTTATTTTTTACTTTTCTGTATTAAACCAGCTTGTTTTCCTGTTTATCATTGCAACCAACCTGGTTTATTGATCAGAGGTTCAGAGGGGAAAAATTTACTTGACGAAATTAATAAGTATGTTAACCGTCCATTTATCAAGCTTACAGTAATTAAAATATCAGTATGCTCATAGCTTGTAGCGGCAATAGATGATATTATCAGTAACTTTAATTAAGAGACTTGGTTAGGTATAGAAAGTTGTGGGACCTACCAACTGGGTGAGCTGCCAAGTTGTATGTCACAGTAGGTTCAAGACTGTTTTCTATCAAAACTTCGACCTTCAGTTTCAAATGAGGAAATTTAAGTATGTACCCCTAAGTTGTTAAAGCAGAATCGTTGTCTCTTGTCTGGAAGCCAACCCCAACATAGTTTGAAAAGGCTAGGATGATGAAACGCAAACACTCAAACTGGCAACCAGCCAGAAAAGTACTTAAAAGTAATAAAATCAACAATAACAAACTTTCAACACATGATTTACAAACCACAGAGTAATTGTCGTATCAGTAACTGTATTAGAATGTGATTTAGCTGGTAATGTCCATAATGAGCGGGTGAACTATCATTTAGTCGCGGCGAGTAATAACAGCAAGGTTGCAATACATTAGGCGGCTTAATAGCTCTGGGATCAAGAGTGGTATGACATCGACAGCAATGTATTACAAGTTACATTAATTCTCGCTTCTTTAGCGTGAGTACCGGTCAGTCAGAATCGTTAGCAGCGAGTATGCTATGTTCAAAACAAATGATTGTGTGAACTATTTCCTTTCGAAGATAACTGAAGCACGTAGTATGTACCAATATGTTATTACAATTACTACTTAACTGTGTAGTATATTTCCAATTCCATTATTACATCAATGTAATAAGGCTCTGAAGGTTTTGTGAGTGAGTGTGAAATATTATTATTTTATTTTCGAGAAGTCTTTCGATAGCTTTTTGTTTTTCTGTCAACATCAATCGTGATAAGGTCAAACCATTTAGAGAATGATTGATTATGACCTAATTGAGTTGTATTTGAAATTAGAAACTTGAAAAACAATTGTCTTTTCAGTACCTTCCACGAGGCAGGTTTCTGTTGAAACCTTTTCTAAAGAGAGAAAACAAATCGTAGATTTAATAACAGACGACCTAAACTGTCAACATAAAATCTTTTTTTAAACATCCTTATAACCGGTGATAATACGAAGTAATTAATTCAGATAAGAGCAATGTCATTAGCTTCATGTGTTTATCAAAAACATCTAGTTCCCGCTTGTAATTCGTTCTTATCAACGGCTGTGTGTTTCCGACTATCGTACGTCGTCTAGATTAGTTAGAAAACGACAATTTCCGACATTAATCAACAAAGTTTTTAATTACGGTGATATTTTTATTACCGTAATTAGTAACCTTAGCTGCACTGATGAGATCATCGCGGATTCTAAGATCCATGTCTTTATTACTATTAAATTAATTGGTAAAAAATCGTACTAGCATTATAATCTTGAAAGTTTGTATGTATAGATGTCTGTTCCTCCCGCACAAAACGCGCGCAAAAACCCCTGAACGGTTTTAGACGAAACTTTGTACACACATAGTTGCATAACCAGGTCTACCACAATTTTTATTCCAATTTCATGTTCCCGTTGGATAACTTTCGATATGTAGCGCGCGGGCATAAGCTAGAACACAATAACTCCAAAATGAACCATACAAAGTTACATATGCATTTTGCCTATTTCAGATACAGTTTTCTATTTCTCTTGTAACAAGTATTACGCAAAAGGCCCACCACACGCCGAGCACTTGAGGGATACATACTTATCTGAGCGATAGTTACCAGCTGATTGGGCACGCGCAACTTGCGACACTAATTGTCTCGGGCAAGTAGACTGCGACTGGTGTCACAATACCGATTAACAGCCCTTTATCGATCGTAGCTAATTGCAATGGTTTTGCTGGGCTTGAAAAGAAGGTGATGGTAAAAAAGTTTTTAATTGCTTTAGCGTGATTGCTATTAAAGTGTACGAAATGTTGATGTTGATAATGAAAATGCTCAAACCTTTTCTGAATAGGAGTTAGTTGTGACTGAATGCCCACGAGGCAGAAATTGTATGATACTTATAGGTTGCATTTTGAAGGACGTACCTTCTTGTCAAGACGGACCTAATGTCGCAAATTCAGAATTCCAATTCCAAACTTTATTTACAACTGTTTTTAAATATGCATCCTTGTTTCTTAAATGCAAATATATTGTAAGTTGCAAAGGCCTCGTGAAGCAATTGGCATGCGAAAGATCCTTTTGAAAGTTGGGCACGGAATGTGTGACGTTCTGCAGAAGTTATTGCGCTCTCCGATCCTGGCCGTGTCCGACTTGGACAATGGGAACACACGAAATACTTGAATGTTTGGATCAGAATGTTGTTCGTAATAACAATTTCTTAAGTGACACCTTTCCTTGTAAGGTCGGTAATGAAACCAACTGTAGTAATCATATCGCGGAAGATACTAAAATTTAATATGTTGATCGTGCCGGTCCAGTAAAATGCTTTTGAGATCATAACATTTCGCGACCATAACGAATTTTAGTATTGATTTCTATGGTTTATATTTGTTTTGGTTGTAAAACGCTTACGATAAGATGGACAGGACCAATATTTCCACAAATCAATATTCAGAGAGCATGCGTTCCTTGCACACTTGCAGCGATTGCCACGTATTATGTCGTCATTGTTAAGAAACCCAAGATTTTAACTATAGAATCAGTTTTATATTGTATTTCAGTTAATCGAATAACATCGAAATGTATACAATCGAAATAATAATATTGTTCAAAATCGTAAAGTTCGTAATTGATTGCAAGATCTCGATTATTACGATACGATTGTAGCATCGATTGCTTAAACTGATCCTGAATCACAATTTGTTTACGATTATTATTTAATTTGATTAAGATAGAATAAATAGTTTATAATGCATATAATCATAATGTTTTGTCTTGAATAGTCTTTCGCTGATTGAACACCTGTCTATGAGTTGGAAATAAACAAGATCTTGTTTTCATTGCGATAGTACACTTAACAACAATTTTATTCGAATTTTGGTAGCATATTAAATACATAAACATTTTCAAATTTAGATGCACCTTTGTAAGGTCTACTTTTGTTTCTCCGCAAAATTATACCTGGGTATGTTTTTTTAAGAATATAATAAACAGAACAAACTGTCACTCGTTTGTTGGGCATGTCACGGCCACACTCTGAGGACGTAGAAAGTTAAGAGAAGAAGGCTGAGCAAGGAGGCCGACACACCGCTAAGGAATGAACTCAATGAGGTTTATACTATGTGTATCACGTCGCTGAACTCATTTAATTGAAGCTCAGTTTAGTATTTTTTTGGAAATCTTTTGGGGATACTATGGCTTTTGGAGAGGTGTAGATATGTTAATTGTTTTTTGGTACTTAATTATTATAAACTTAACATATCTATAGGACTGGATTACTGAAACCTGATCGTCGCGTTCATCGATTTTACTCATGGAAGTGCAATAAAAACTGTCTACCTGTCTGTCTGTTTTAACAACACAACTTTATGCTTCTATACCTTATGCAAACTAACTTATCAAGTAAAGAACAATGATCATTACCGCTGTACATTGATTTCCTCTCAATGACGTCACAATCGCATCATTAGCAGCTTCACAGCACGTGTCAGATGTAACTGCTGAGTATCGTGCCTCGACAGGCATTTACCTATTAGTGACGCTACAATAGGCGCATGTATGGAAATGTAATACATAATTACGCGTATTATGAATGCTCATCGGTACTCGGAGAAAATTTTTGCTTATCACTTTTTTGTCTGCATGTTTAGTGCTGTTGTCCAATTTCTGGTCTTTTGTGATAAAAAAATAGAAAAAGAATTGTTCAGTATGTTTTCGAAGGTGAGGATTTTTTACGCTTATGTAGTTTTACACGTTAATACTTATGTGGATTGCACTGATAACTTCTTAATAGGACGGTTTTGCCAGTTTGAGGAGGCAGTCTTAAAATATCACAAGATATATATCGTTAGAGACTTATATCGATAAGGCGAGACTAATTATCAAGATAATAAGATTTATAATGTGCTGTTCTTGCAATCTCTAACCACATTCGGTTACACAATATTCTCGCTATACTTAAATAAATATAATGTTTTAGCACTTTCATAAAATTAAACAGTTAGTCTAAAATAAAGTTAGTCTAGATTTCGTAAACGCTGAATCATAAAATAATTAATTGTTTTCAAAGAATGCTTTTAAGTATTAATTATCAGACGTTTTCAATCTTACAATGTGATGCAACTGAGATCCGACAGTTAGTTACGTTAATTATCATAATTTCGTAGTTAAATCTGATTAATCCCCAGTTTAATTACATAAAGCCAGTGTAATGCTTGATATTAGTTTTATCTCGGTAATTTACTAAAGTTAAGATCAATTAGTAACTTTCATTAGTTAGATATTTAGCTAAGTTTATTTAACTCATTTGAGGAAAGGAGATTCCACTACGTACTACCAAAGTAGAGCGCTTTTTCGCTTGCACGACAGTGCAGAACTTCCCTCTTTGAAAAATCATTGTTAAGTCACAGTTTGTCTACGATCAATCAGACTGAAATATATATTTGCTAAGTTACCGTTCAGTTCGAGTTAATTCTTTGTAAGCTCATGGAGTCCTTTAAATGAATTTGTCTTTTATATCTACAACATCAAATAACAGAGACTACTTACTACCCCTACTTCTAATATAAAAAGATTCAAACAAAAATAAGGTGTGAATGTTTTAATTATTAAAGGCATATTATTTATCTCGACAGTTATAATGCAACTAAAATATAATTGTTTCCTATGTCGAAATATATAATTTGTGAAGTTTTCAGGTCATTCATAATTAATAGGATCGTATTCAGCTTTCATTGCCACTAATTAGCTGCTGTTATACAATGCGTTTGGAAAAGTGATAGGTTATGTAATATACATTATTATACTTACATACTTACCTATTTACTTAGAAATGTGACGCTAATTTAGCTATCAAAAACATGTATAGCAGAGAAAGAGTACTTCAGCTGTGCGCTAGAATAAGATGCCATGATAGAGCAATTAAATTGCCACAATAATTACACGCTTGAATGAATTTGTGTAACACTTGTTATCAATCAACACCCACTACACACCACATCCTATGAAAATATCGGTACAAGTCAACGACCCTATTACACAACAATACAATTATGTCTGCACTGCGATTAATCGGAGACATATTATGCGCAATTACGACTGTCGCAAGTGCGTGCGATTATGTAGAGCATAACTTGTTAACTTGTAAGTATGTAACCTAACACCATCATCTTTTGGTGTGTGGAAGCGAGACGAGGCGCTATACAGCTTTGATGGGTTTTTCTCTCGCACAACGGCATGAGAGGTTTCCCCCGTACCACTGTATCTTAAATGGTGAAGTGAGATTGTGATCGGTGATCGTCGGAATGTAATGGTGCCTCATTTGTCCGCGGACTTTTATTACAAGTTCTGTTACATTATATTTGATGCTGTCAGTTGCGATCGTAAACTTGATTTATGATCCGAAGTTGAATGTACTCGAGATGTCTATGAATGTAAATGATCTTTCTGATGAAAGAAAGTGCGTTTATGTATGGTGTCATATAATTATTTTTATAAGGATTTGCTTTAAGAAGATTTAACTGTAAATATTGTGCGTAAATATTTTTGATGATCGGATTTTTTATAGGTGACTGGTCAATTAAAACAACAAGTTTTTGAAACAGCAGTTACTCCCCTTGTACCCTAGGCAATGCTAGTTTAGGAGAACTACCGTCAAACCAACCTAGAAAATTCACTGATCGAATGAGAAATCTGGTTCAAATTGCAGAAACGATGTGAACATTACATTTCGAAACTTGTAATTTTGTATTTTGAAACATCCTATTGATTGCAATACAGATGATACTCGTTTTAAACTAGACATTTACTTATGCATTCACATTTATAATTGAGATTGAGAAAGAGTGATTAATTCTCTAGCTCTGCATTCCTTTATTCATGAAATGGACACGAAAACGATATTTGGAGCTTGATAATTGTTTCACCGATAGATGGTCGAAATCGATCGTTCTGAAAGAAACGAAGATGTTGAATAAGGCAAATACAGATTTCTATTTTATGCATATGACGCCATCTTTTTTTGATATAAAAATAATAAAACAGCTATGAATAATTGAATATATTGTAGACCTTTTTAGAGATTTGCACGTAATAACTGATCGCACCTGTTGTCTTAGTCACAAAGGCTGGTGACATCAGTGCTCGCATTCCTGTTATCACATTAACATTCAAATTCTTACTTATTCGTCTTTTCTTAAGTAGACAAGGACGATGAAAATGTTTAACTATCAAATAAATGATCAAATAAATAAGTAAGTATTAAACCTAACATATGCATGGTATGTGAAGATTTCCAAAGTCTTTCATTTTATTTAGGGTCTGACATCACTTGTTTATCTGTTGAAAATGTCGTCAAATTTAACAATTCTTGACAAAAGGTTGAACGTTAGGAATTTCTATGTTAGATAGTCACCTTATTAGTAAATTAGAAAGTTAGTAACAATGTGTGTTTAACATCAGACTTTGCATATCTAAGGTTTTGTTATGTCATCCACGAATTCTTGATAATCATCGGTGTAAATAAATGATACTTCTGGAAACAAGTTATAATACATTTAATATTTCACATAGAGTAAACTGATGACACGTTTTATCGCAGAACTGGCGCCTCTCAGAATTAATGTCACTCGAAAGTGTTGATTTAAACGCATTTGACAAACAAAAAAGCATCAAAGTCAGGTTTACGTCACAACCTCACAGCGCGGCGGCCATTTTCAGAGAGAGTATCATTGTTTATTGATAAATGATATTCATCGAAAATAAAACAACATCTTTAGAAATGTCTAGTGACGCAAATGATGAATGCATAGCTGACATCATAATGCACAAAAACAAGCGAACCGGATCTCGTGACAATTGCCACGCAACCGCAATTCAAAAATACGTTATTTTTAAATCTTAACACCACTCATTCATGCTAATATTAATTTAAATATTCTTATCCTTAGCCTTTACCATAATAATTTACGATTATTCTCAACAAATCTCAGATATGCAAAGTTATGCTAAAATTAAAGATTCTCTCATAGACATTCGCAATTTACCGATATTCGTATTCTGATAGATATCGAAACCATTTGTTTATCTAATAGAATTCATGGAAATGGTTTAAAAGAAACGTAGAATCCATAAATTACGAAAAAAATATGACACTTAAGTTTTGACGTTTAGTTTTTTTTCAAATATGGCGGGCGCGGCTCGCGCATGCGCTATTCTATCTGTCACGCTTGCTCTACTCACGCGTAGACAAATTATTGTAAAAAAGTTCAAATCATATTGATTCGTTATTTAATGTTCCCTGAACACGCAGACCTGTAATTGGGTCTTCAAATATTATAATTAATACAAACCGATGCGTGATAGATGACTCTAGATACAGTTAATTATGTTTTTCAGATCGAATTACTTGTGTGTTAGTGTTACGTAAAGCTATGAGGTTAAAGATGTTTGTAGTAAGAAACTTACCACAAAGATTTTTAACAACTCTTTTACTTTCTTGTCACGTGTACAGTCACGATGGCGAAAGAATTTCTCATCTCGTGAATTTATATGTTGCATTAAAACATGCATATTTATGTGTTTTATAACACACCTGATTCACCGGACCGGACGGCGGCCGTAATGACACGACACGCAACATTTTCGAACCGGAAACGGGACGGCATACCTGAACTGTCTGTCTTTGTTCTTTAATTATATTAATGCGGCAATAAATGTGATTTTAATGGATTATTCAACAGATGCAAGTGATTTATCTTCGTGTATCGATTGACCTCGATCCGTGTCTGGTAGCGATTTTAAGAATTTGTGTGAATAATAATGAGGCAATAGTTGTGTGACGTTTACAACTCGGATTAGAGATAATCTCGTTTTGTGTGTTTTTGGATCTTGTTTTTTCTTAGAACTATGTGATTTATGGAATGAATAATTTAAATGCGATGTCGTAGTGTAAATAAACCCCTTTACATAAAGACCTCACATGACTAAAAGGCTAACGCTTTTGACAAAAAAATTTAAAACATCTCAGAAGTCAAAGTATTTTACAATGCAGAAACACCAAAAATAAACATAAACATGAAACAAACGTAGTAAACAAACAAAATGGTAAAAATGCGGTAGGAATTTAATTACACGATCATATAAACGATTAACAAGCTCAACCCGCATTCATTAACACTGTCGAACTTATGTTGGTATGTATGTATAGGAAATAGGATGAGAGGATTTCCTTAATGACCGACTTATAAAAAACTACTGTTAATAGGTTTTGGTTTAAAAACCATGGTTATGAAAATAATTCATACCTTAACTGAACAGATTAAACTGGTTTCGTACTTAACATTTGTTGAACACGTGTAAAACTTGTGGTGTTAAAACTTGGGTGTTGGCTAGTATGTTTGGAGTTAATTATTACTTGATATTTTAATACTCAATTTCAAGTTGTAAGAAGTGTGCAAAGGAAAACATTAAAATTTAAGTTAGGAAATGGCTTCTAGTTTCTTTCTTTCAAACGACTCAATCTTCAAGATACCAAAATCCGCAAATTGCAGAACCTAATCTCCATAAATTACACCAAAACGGTCGTTTAAAAGTAATTTTCTAATAATAAAGTGTCATCTCCGTTCGTTTCTGGTCCGTGCGTACTAATTATAGTTGTGGGTGCTCCGGAAACGGCGCAGGATGCCACCGCACTGTCTTAACGACGTAGGTGGTACAAGGAAACTCATAATAATATAAGTACCAAGTAGTCTCCACTCCATACTTTCGTTCGTCGAGGCCGCAATGGGCGGGACACTTGACTGTCGACTCGTTCGAATATTCGGCCACTTAATTGCTTGGATTCTCTATGACGCAACGGCTTCATTGTAATTACGAGCAGCAAAAAACTATTATGGGATCTGGTTGGAATGCTGTGACAGGTCTCGCAATTTCTCTTTAGCTAATAATAGGCTCGTTCATGTTGCAAATGTATGATAAGTAGTTGTATCAGCTAAAATTTGGTTGACCGTGACTGCAAGAGGCAAAACGCTATCATCAACAGTCATAGTAATCTGCAATATTTACAAATAACGGTCTAAATTTACCATAACACTTACCACTTACAAAAACATGGTTCTGTAAATTCCATAATTACTCAGTCCCATACAAGTTTATGTTAAAGGGCGCGTGTTATTAAGTTTGCAGATACAACAGGTACAATACGGACGTAAGCCTCCGAATGCCAGGAATTTCACGATGATGACTAAACCTTGATAAACATGCTTGTGTTGATACTCGGCTATTAAACGGCTAATAAAATTTTACATGCGAATAGTAGAATTAAGACGACATACCGCTTGTTATATGAAGGTTGGGCTCTCGTCATTTTATTACACAGTGGTGATGGTAGTTATCTGATGTTTAGTCATAGTTTAAGTGTAGCTTAACAACTTGTAGGTTCTGACACATCTACTGAACGTAATGAATGAACATAATCATGCCAATCTACGATCGGCAAAAAATTCTACTGTTTTACTTTTCCCTTTTTCGTTCGCTCAAAGATTCCGATTGTCGTGAATTTTACTTTAAACAACCTTATGTACCTCTCAAACATGTATAAATAGGTATACGACCTTGCCGTATCGCCAGTATTTGCTAAAGGCGGACGTCACCTGATAACTTTATGTGATGATATTCAAGGGTGCGGCCTAAAGCGGTACCGGTCCTCGGGAGTGTGTGTTTGGCCGAAGATAACTACAGTGCGACGTAGTTAAGGAAATCGGCACTAATTATCTGGTTTCGCAGTTTCGACAACTATGAAGGAAATTTTCAAACGCAATGAAATCAAAGTAAAGAAAAATGTAAATTCATTCTTATCTGTGTCTGATTGAGAACTTGCTAAGTTTAAGTAAAGTAAGACATCTTTTGCCTGGCCTTACCCCAATTAATGTGGGGTCATCACGCGATAATCCTATCAAGACTTAGTTTATAGTATTCTATAAGGACTAAATTTGAAAGGGGACGACGTTTGACGAATGAAAGTAGTCCATCGTGTGCCATTGTTCCAGAAAACTAAAGGGTCATTTCAAAACGACAAAAAGTGTTATGACATTCCATTGTCTAAAATCCACAGAGATTTTTCTATGTTAGCATAGTGTTACTACATCGCTATGCGGTAGGATTACTTCAAATCTCACTTATCAGTTTAAATTGACATGACGTAAGCGGAGTTCATTTGATAATGGCGTTAATTGTTTCTGATGGGAGCCAAGGAGTACTTAATGATGATCATTGACCTTTGGGCTGGTGTTAATGAAGCCTCCAAAAAGGTATAAAAATAGCTGGCATTCATTAAAAGGTTGCTTCTGTATGTTAAGTTAAAAAAAAACTATAACAGTTTTAGGAAGCTCTCATAAAACCTCTTTTGTTTTATATCGTTTATTGCTTGTTTCTTGTTACTCGGTGCAATAAGAGATTGAATGAAAGAAACTTATAGAACCACGATGTATTGAGTGAGTTGCAAATTCAAAGAATTAATTTTTACAATGTTTAACTCTACACCAAAGATAACATTCACGATAAGCGTACGTATTAAAGTAGCCTTGTTGAATAATCATAGCGAAGTCGTTAAACACAAAGAAATAATTGGTTTTATGAAACTTGAATCGGCTGAAAATAAATCGACGGTTTTTGTAAATGTCTTTATATAACTAAGTTTAAGTTCGGATATACAAATATGTGTTGTATTTTCCTCGTTTGTCGACCAAGAATCGTGTATTTCTCTCAGACTATTCAACATAGAAATAGAATATATATACTTATTTAAACCTCTGAGCAACGTCCTTGTAGTGGTTACATTAAACATTATCCTGGAATATCTAGTATTTTTGTTTGAATTTAGCTTTGTATGAATATTGATCATATATGGTGAATGCCATTGAATTTGAGACCAAAATATATTCAGCAACAAAATTCATTTTGAATATCGTTCTAACGTCAAAGTCTTCACCAATACCAGTATCTTTACACGACGTACGCAACTTAATTAAGTCCTAATTCCAATTTACCCGATTACAAACAAAGATAATATAAAATGTATACAATATCATGTGGAAATATCACCATTGTCTGCTCCTCATTTTGAAAGGATTGACCAACATGTTTCGTAAACTTCAGTTTGCTCATAATTCATATTACATTGTTTGCTTGCTATTAACATTGTCCTTTACGAGTTTTTCTCATTACTTTTTCGCATAAATTTTTGAGTTTGTTAGTAGGTATACAATTTGCAGCTAACATTGCTCATTTTCGGGTCTTGCCTTGTGCTTTTCAGACGGTGATGTAATGGTTTATATTGAATTGTGAGCTTACAATGTTATGTATGTCTTGCCTAAAACAAAAGGCGGTTATATTTTATGAGCCAGAACAAAATCGTTTTGTCTTTGTATTTAATATTCAATATATGATGTTGTTATCATAATTTATGTACCAGACAGACAGTTCTATGACTAGATTATTTTGGTATAATATCAACCTAATCTCAAACTCCATTCTAGCTATGTGAAAATCGGTTTTAGAGGTTCAGTAACATTGACATACAGAGGAAGCCAGTTATTTTTTTATAATAACTTGAAAATCAACCTTAACATGTCTACCTTAATACCATCCAGCAACCATATTAACGTAGTCATGCCTTGTTTCCCAGGAATCTCCGGAGGTCCGCATGGCGCTGCCGCTGCCTGCGCGTGCGCCGGACCCCTCCGCGCTGGCGGCCTACTGGGCAGAGTACGAGGACCTGTGCCGACAGATCGGAGCCGCGCATGACGACGACGACAACCATTATGAAGGTATGTTCATTATTATCTGTCAGTCTGTTGGCAATTGCTTGACATAGGCCGCTTTCAGGTTCACCGTAAAGAAAGTCGGATGATTTTGTGAGATAACTACGAGTTCTCTGACGCAAGTCGTTCTGCTGTCTAGGCCGCAGAGGACAAAATGTAGTATATTGGTTTTAAGAAGTTTGTTAACAGAAATTTTCTTAAGCCATCTTGGATATAGTAAACCTTAGCTTCTATTTAAACAAAAGCAATACCAATCCCTCACGCAAATAATATGTAAAGTTCTATTAAGTTGATCAACCACAATTTCTCCTCATGCACTGGTAAAATTGCTTGAAACCACACATTTGCATCCAAGTTTATGGCTACAGCTTGGCAACACAGCCTCACGCAACGAAAACTGCAATATCGGTTATTTCAATTTGTACATTATGATAAGCAACTGATATCGAAGTTTTATTTTCATTACCAAAGCATATAAATGAATTTGTAACGGTTGACAAAACTGAAGATAAGGAACAGTGGCATAATGTATTTGACTTGAAGAAAACGAACAGTGACGAATTTTATAGAAACGTTCGGTAGCGTCGATAGTTTGAACCGACCAAAAAATATTTTTATAGCTGAGTGCGATTGAACACCATATATAGTACCTACCCATCTCCATAGCAATATTACCAGTGTAGAATATAAAATAGTTGCTAAAGAAACACAAATAAACTTGAAAATATATGAAGCCATCAGGGCTGATAAAAACCTATCTACAAGTCAGACAATATCCATAGTATTGCGTATTTACTGTCTTCTACTGCGTAAATATTTTAGCGTTACATATTTACGTTTCTCAATCCATGTGTTTCTGCTATCTTTATTATATTTGCCTATAAACAGCGCAGCTTGCTCAATAATGCAAGAATAAATAGAATTGTCTTTTGCAAAAACGTGTGTTTTATCATTTATCGTTCATTCATGTTTGTCCTTTATTTCTTCCAGTTTTATAACAAGTTATTCACAAGTTATTTCTTGATCCCACTATGTTACTGCTTCTATTTTCAATGGCTTCCTATTATAATGTGAGACAAGTTCAGTTCAACATTTAAATTCCTTTTGTATTCCAGTCTTTGGTTTTCGTATTGAGTAAAATGAGACACATTAAAATACTTGCAAGGCAATGGACCGCAATAATAAAGTAAGAATGGAGCAGTAATCGTATTTAAAAAGCCATTAGCATTAGCCCACCCGAATATGCGATATCATTACTGGTTTGACAATCTCTCAATTTGGCTATTTAGCTTAAGGCGTGGTTTGCGCAATTAACGCGTTATATTAAATAGACCCCAAGGTTGAGCTAACGTACGTTGCATGGACATGAGCGTTAATTTTATTTGCCATTACACAGGGGATTGCAAGCTGTTGAAAATATGTTGATGAGATCACCATCTCAATATTTTAAGGACTCCTTAGTTTGCAAATGGTCAAGAGTTTATATAATTTATACAGTTTTATTTATTTCTAAACATTAGTTATGGTATTATTGTGTTGTACCTATTCTGCAGTTTTTGCTATCGTTATGAGATGGGTACCTCAATTATGAGGTCTAATGTTTCGCTTACTTACAAAATGACTAAACTTTTTGCTTGGTTCGTAAGTTCAAATTAAATGTTACCCAATATTTTTGCATGACACAAAGGCGACTGATTTTACTGAATACTTTTTATATGTAGCGTAGCTAAGTAATTACATTTCCTAAGTAGGCAGATATTTAGAGTCTTGTGGGGCCTTGACATGTTCTAGTTCATATGAATGGCCTTCAACACTTGGTTGTGCTTGAGGAATTTTAATTTTCTCATTCTGCGCCACAATAGAAGTATTGTTCGGATGGCAATCACAACTGGTAGACTCGGTTTTGTATAAATTTTTACTTTGTACATTGTGCGTTTGTTGGAGACGAATGTACCCATAAGGAAATATTAATTTGTAGCAGTAGAGGTTTTCTCATCCCCATTTGACTTACAATTTTGTCCAAAGAATATCGACGAAATATTACTGGTAATATATTCGAGTTCAAATTTTGACGCTTAAACATGTTCTTAACGAAATAATTTATCGTTATTGACAACAGGTTTTTGTAATTGACGGAAGAAAAATGTATTTTAAGATTTTTTGTCAATATTTTATGTACGCTTGTCACCTCTTGGCCTCTCGAGAGCTTTAAGTTTCTGCAATGATTGATGGCCTATTCTGAGTATATTTCGATAATTTTCAAATGTCTGTCCGTTCTCTAGTCTCAAATTGACTAACACCTTATGCAAACCAAACACCACAATTTCAAATCATTATTACTATTGTGACAGGCTCTTAGATTACAATATTGCCCTTTATAGTACAATACAGCATTCTATGTAAAGCAACTCAAGTACTTACAATCCTGAGTGACAAACGAACGTCAACTTTACTGCTTCGGAATAAAGGACTAATCAAATCTTACTACTAAGTACCGATTTGCCGACTGTATATTCACAGCCACTAGAACTTTCGCAAGCATATGACAGTAGTGTAAGGTAATCAATCTTGAATAAACAGAACGGGTTTGCACCTCGCATTCGCAGTATGTTATTGCCCAAACGGCCCAATCGCAAGGTCACGTAAATGTCACTGGCTTACACGGCTTCACCAGAGGGCCTACCGTACGCCTTATCGTAAGTGTGGAAAAGAGACACAACTCTACACTGTATTGTACCATCTCGCTTTAACAACGGCAATAGCCTCACTTCTAGGTTTCGGAATACCTCCCTACCACTTATCAATGGATCCTTCAAGAAGCCTCTTGTTTCCAACTCGTTTCATATCCAGTTATTCGTGTAGAAATCATATGATCTTTAACTAGACATTTTTTGCTGTTCTAACCTTGAGAAGTGTTCGATTAAACTGTTATGCCGGTCACGTGTGGAAGAATAGGGGTAAATGTCAATGGTAATTATAATGTGATTACAACCAACATGACTATTGTGATACATAGGAGTGCCTTAATACTATTCATATTATCAACTTGGCCCCTCTAAAGAGTTGTCTTAAATAACTGTAGAATTACCCTTAAAAAAATCAAGTCTTTTTACATACATGTGACTTAAATCTTAATGGAACCCCCGCGCCATAAGTATTAAATTCATAAGTACAGGAGTCCTTTTTTAATAAATGGATTTCATTTCAATCATGCCAAGAAATCTTGCTGTTTGCACTATTTGCAAAACATGGTCTTTAGCACAAAATTGATTCGAATTATCTATAATATCTATCAATCGAACTAATCAGTTTTAAATAAATATTCGATAACTTCTACGCATATTACCTTTGGTTTCCAAAATAGAAATGATTCGCGATGTTCGCAAAACAGTGAAATATCACGCATTCTTGATTGTCGACGCTCCTTACTTCCAAATTTCGTGATTTATGAACAAAACAACGTAATTATGGTAATATTATTGTATTACACGATTGGAATTGATGACAGAAATCAAATGTTGAAAACAAACTCACAGAAAACGAACAACGCAATTATTGTAATGCGTTTACCTTTACAATAATATGCTTTTCCTGTTATTTTAAAGTTAATTTGGTTCTTGTTATTGGTTAATTGCAGAGTCGATATAATATAGCTTTATTTATAGTCTTCTTGAAATTGTATTTAGGTTTTTACGTTGAGATAAAATAGTTTAAACCTGTTTGTTTGACTCAAATAGAATTCGGAAATATGTATAGCATCGTTTCTAATCAATCGTAACATTCTTAATTGTTTTTGAATCGGATTCGACACTAAGATCTGTTTCTAAAAACAGTTTGTGTTTTCGTCAAAAATTAAATACCTTTACGTCTCTTGTTTTTTTTTATGGTAAAAACGAGATTAACTTCATATTCAGCCAGAGTCAGGCACATTGCGTTGGCTAGGCACGTCATCTTTCACTCGTTTCTGTTTATGTAATTACAAGTACCTTCGTTACCTGAACTTTATTCAGTCTATATTGAACAGAGTCACGTTTTTTAAAGTCGCCTCTTCAAGTGCGTGCAAAATGTAATTTGCATTTAATCGCCCCTTAATTGTTGACCAAGCATCAATGTACAAGTAATTGTTTACTACAGATTATATCTTGTGGAATTGTCACGTTTGTATATAACATAACCGGTTGTACGAGATATTTGCATTGTTTTAAGTATGTTGCGTTGAAGTTCAGGTCCTAGCTAAGTGCCCAGAGGTAATATAGACACGGACATTTAAGAACGTCATTTACTAAAGTCAAAAAACCGCAAAAAAACTTTACGTTGATCTAACAAACATATAAAACTAGTTCTTTAGGGCATCGATAAAAAAGATTCATTCAAAGCAACCGTCGTTATTAATAACCATCGAATGCGTGACAAATTCATTTCGTTCACTTTTTCTCAACCCGTTTCTCTGTTTTCACATGCAACCGCTTCACATCACTTAGTGGTTGTACCAGATACCTTCAGTCCATGAGTTATCTGGCCTATATTACGTTGGTTACGGTACTGCGTCTTTAATCTTTAAAATAACTTATGAAGTGGTACTTATACACAATACATAAAGTTCCCGGATTTTTTTCTTCTTATAATATTATAATTGTTATAATTTCTTTAGACTGGATCCTATCGGGTACGTATACAGTCAGAATGATTGATCTTTTTAAAAGAAGATGATTTAAAAGCTTACATTTTTATGGCTATTGTGTCATTGAATGAAATGAAGAATTGCCAAAACACTCAGCCAAATTATTGGCTATCTAAAGTTTGAAATAAACGTTGGTATTGTAAAGGTTACTTCAAAACCATTCAAAACGATGTTGGGGCCAATGAACCAATAAAATCGTGAGCGCCAAAACTTGTGAGGTATAATAGCCATCGAACACCGACGCTTAAGGGATTGTAAACCGCTTTAGTGTGGACAACTGTATTCTCCTTAAAGTGGTATAAAATTGGAAAGACAAGATTACCTTAATAGTAAGATAAGCTATAAAGAAAACCACTTGAAGCTTACGGGAATTGTTTGATAGCGGCTATGTTTGTAGATTTTTTATTAACTGCCGCTGGTATGATTCCAAAACTAAAGTTCAGGAATTCTCCAACACAATTTGCTGTTCAGACAACTGTGAGGTGCCATACCTAGTAATATATCATACGCAGCACGCGGACGCGCGGCTAACGGACTTATTATAACGCAATTCTTAACAGTTACACGTCTAACCGTTGACAATTATAGGCTACTCACCGCGATTTACACTCGAGCCTCTCGCCTGCCCACTGTCTTACCTTAAGCAAATAAATCATGGAACCATCTTCCGGCACTGGCGACATTCCAGTCGTAAATCGGGATTATCCAATAAATCTGTTTTGAAATGAACGATCCCGGCGCTTAGATAGAATCGATTAATTGGTAGTAAGAAAATCGACATTACACACGCCGGTGTTTTGTATTGGAACTTTTGTACGTCAGCGCTGGGCCCGCATTCCACATGAACAACTGGTTTTGTTGAGAAAACCGGACACTTCCAAACCGCTGCTGCCATCGCAATTTCTCAACTTGCTAAACCTCCACGTAACCTTCCTTTCTCAAGTTTAAGTTCTCGAGCGGCACCTCGGGAGTGGCAAACGTCTATGAAGGTTATTAATCTACTGACTCTCTTAACCAGAACGACGTGTAGATCTTTAAGATTATGACTAACCACGTCAATTAATTTTCATAAACTCTTACTTTCGAATTTATATGCATGTGATCTAGATCCATTTTAAATAACTTTATGATCTCTTTTTCAGTCGCCTCCTTGTTGAGAGAAACTTTAGACGGTTTAACAATAGGATTTACGCACTGTAGGCCTGTTATACGGTCAATGACGTAACCCTTTCATCTGACTAAATTGATGTAATGAATACAAGTGCATCAAAAGATAAAGATGAGCACACAGCTATTAAGCGGCACGCGAAAGATGATGTGACGGATAATGTGGAGTAGAAAGGACATTGCACTGCGAATGACTGAGAGAAACCTGTACTTGAATAGGATGAAGGCAAACACTTAGCGTTTCAAAAGGCTTTGACAGTGAAGCTTAAAGATGTTAGCACTAGTACTTAGCGCGGCCGACAAAAAGACCAAGAAGCCTACTGAGACGGCTGTTCCATTCTTTTTATAGCGTTCTTGTTCCCTTTTCCTGTACTCTACCAGATAAATTTGCTTCGTTTTCCTCAATGTGACGTAGGCGGTCGTAAATTAACTTGTAAGTGATTTTAGACTTGTATTATTTTGTGCAACAATCGGATAGATGAATCGGATGGATTTAATAGGTGAAAAAAAACTAGCGGATATAGGTGAGAAGGTAACAGGAAAAGTGTCACTGCTTGTGACACTAGAAATACTTTTAGAGCGGACGAAAAGACGGCTTTTGAAATCACAGTTATAATCATAAGGTAAAGGGTCCATGCCTCCATTTAGCTCCATAGAACTGTATGTAATGCAAATTTGAGGCGTTAATGTTTCTTTGCATTTGTTTTGTCGATCACTTCATCTATTAATTATATGGTTTTGTGTTGTTGTTTGATGGCACTATCTTCACCTAGATCACTGCTCTAATTACTTTCAATTACTTTTACTATATTTAAAGAAAAAATAACGATTATACAAAAAGGGAGAACTATTGCTCCGTTAGTCAACCTATAAGGCTGTTGACCTACATTTACGTTTTTTGTGTTTTTTTTTTCAAAAATATTATTATGATGCTTGAAACATTTGATACATCGTAAAAGGCGATGACTTAACGGTATCTAAAATACATTGCTATAATAATACCATTAGAAAAATGATAGTTATTATGATGTTGTGTACTCGCTTCTATAGCTGCATGTTGAATGCGTGGGCGCATCCATTCACAAGTGGCCATTTGGCCGCGACCACTCACCTATTGGTACCTAATAACGGAGGATTCAAGACGTGACTGCATGCACTCGCAGGTTCTGCACTAAACTGTGTATAGTTAACGTGTGACAGTGCGAAAACTTTGGCTGGCTTTTTGGAGGTAGAACTGACTTCAAAAGATAATTGAAAGATGATGTAGCAAAGAACTTTGTTTTTATCTTGCTGCTGGTTCTTAATTCTCATTTTCAATAGTTCTTTTTTATGTATAATGAGGTTATATTTACCACTACTGTGTGGTTCTTTTCAATTGCCTTTGGCTCCATTAACGGCGCAATGATCGAAATTCTGTTATCTTTGTTGACTGTTCATGAGTCCCGCCTTCAGGGTCAACCAGCAATCATAGCGAATTCTCAACAATGTCCACCACAATTGAAATGACGTCACGGTTCATTCGATAGCCCATACATCCGTGACAACCTTCTCGAATTCCAAAACGAAATGTTTACTCTAGCGTGCAAGTGCATGCGGTGCGGTGCTAGCCAATCGGGCGGCGGCACCCGTTATACCGAATGAGATTGTTCGTAACGGGACTGCGCTTGCGCCGATCCGATGATACGCTGCCGGACGGGTTTGTCTCACAAGGTCGAGACCGCGATTTGTTTGAATATCATTAGGCTGTTCACTAGATGGGCAGGTTGTGTGGTCTCCGTCCTAATGTGGCAGTTTCGCAGCATCATAAACACGAAATTCATTTCCTGAATCGTGTTTACTATCATTAAGTTTCATGCTTATCTAACTGTCATGTTTTCTTAACGAATATTAAACTATAAAAGATATTTTATGAGCTAAATTATAAATCTGAGGAATCAGTTGTGGCAGATGTCTACCCAGTTGTAATCTGTAGGATGCTGAGAGTGAATTAATGTGGTTAGCACAATTATCACAGTGCTGTGGATGTTATCTTGATCTTAATCCCATCTGTTCCGAGATATCTTGATCGATCATGATCGATGTCGATGTTTGTTTATGTTTTTCAACTGGACACGAGAATAGAAACTTCAGGAGTACTATTCGTTTTTTGATTAAGTGATGAAGGACCTATGGTACTTACTCATTCATATAAAGAAGGTATCAGCATGAAAGTTAAGAACTTTTTTCACAAACTTTGTACCAACAATTTCGTTAGCCCAATTTGTTTTCTTCTTTCAACCTACCTTATAATGATGTCGTAAGTATAAGGCAGAGTAAAGAGGCTGCAATCAGTAAATAAGTTTGTAATAAAGTTGCCGTATATTCTCATGCTGACTAAGCCAATTTAAAAGCATACAGTTGCTAGAGATTAAGTTAAATTGGTTTACAATATGCGTGGAACATTAGTGCTAGAAATATTGGGATTTCCCACTATCTCCTAATATTGAGCACGACTCTGTCCACAATCCGATTATTTTACAACTAATAATTATCTTATCTGGAGTATTTGTTTAGCGAATGACATTGTATTACATTCACTTTTAATTAGAAAAGTATCTATTGTTGATAACATCACATTGCTATTTCATATCACACATTCCTAATGGGATTTGTATTAGTTTTGATAAAAGATTTAGGGAAGGTGTTATTTATTCAAATATTTAAATGTCTACTTACAAAAAACTTAAATAGCATTATTGATTTATTGAACCGACACTACTTCTAAAATCTGATGGCATAAATAAATATTCATTTACCAATAGGAATAATTTCCGATTAAACTTTCAACCTACATAATCGAAATAAACATGAATAATTTCATAATGATATATGTGGTACTCTAATATTAGCTGATGTAGGCCTTGTTATTACGTGTTACGACATAATTTGGAGTGAGCTGATCACCTTGAGTGCGCATTGTGTATCGTTGCGTTCAGCAATTATCTCTTCATAATGATATTTGACTGAACCCTGATAAATAGTTTATTGTAATTCGATTGGATGTTAATATGTTGGTAGTTTTTCAGTATCAGGTTTGGAAGTTTAACGATTACTTACTGACTAATAATTTATTGTGATCTATACTGATACGTTATGTAATAATTATTGGAAAAGCAGGACCTTTTTTCTTTTAGCCTTCACGGGATTGAATATCTACTTAATTCGTCAACTTGGTCTAATATTCTAATAACCATAGTCTACATATTTAAAAATACAAAGAAACTCAGTTTAATATTCCGCCATTTTGCAGCCGAACCCAGTCACAACTAATGGAGTTTTAATTCATAAATACTGCCTATGAACACCATCGAATAATTTTCGGCAAATTTACAACATTGATTCAAGGTTAGCTACTCGATAAAAATAATAACCTCATATTTATTAACATACCTAAAACTAGAATAATTAAAGTACCGAACGAATAATACAAAATGTCGCTGTCATTAAAAAAAAACACTGTTCTTTAAGTTTGATCTTTGACAGTGTTGTAACATTTCTACTTATAAGTACAGAGGGCGGTATATTATTACCTTCACGTTGGTATCAATTAGCTGTCAATAAAACTATAGTACCGACAATAGTCTGCGAACCATTCATTGTCCACCTGGTTTTTGTTCATCGACCACTTAATGGTGTCTTGCGCAACGTGTTACAGCACTACGGAGAATTTGACGGTCGCCACACTAGCAAGTAGCAGCTAATGCACAATGGCCGGTATTACGTGACGTTCATATATTTCTATCGGCGTTTTTGTGATTTGTAAGACTCTTTTATTAATTATCGTGCTTCCAGATTTGTGAAGTATTTATGATTTTTAGTTTTTAGGATAAGTTAGTATTCTTATTAGTTTTATCGACGCATTCTTATAACTATTAACTGAGAATCAACCGGTTTTGATTTCAAGATATAATTATTTGTTTCTATTTAAATCTGTTTTTGTTTATTATTTTTTCCTTAATCAAAAATTCTAGTGGAATGAAAATTCAGGCTAATTTATAAAATAGCGTAATTAAACAATATCATATGGTGACTAGTGATGTTTATACAATTGTTTTAGTAACAGATGCTTTTAATTACCCTATAAAATACACATAACTACCATGACTGAACCCGTTTGTAAATGTTGGATACATGCAGATAGTGCTTTCGATATAATGTTTTAACATAGTACGTAATAGACACTCACGTAGACTATTAAATAGAAAGTTTATAGAAATAGTAAAATCACTTGCCAACAGTGAAAGGAAAATTACAGGTTGGATCTCACATGATTTGATTCGCGTAATAAATACATATCGTTACACTTGTGCATTTAAGCATAGAAACTGGTGCAATAATCGCCACTAAATAGTGCCTACATTGTAATAATAGTAATGGCCATTAACGCAAATAAATCTCTATGAAGTTACGTAATAGGTAACCTACCCAGCTCTAATTGTTACCCTTGCAAGTAGGCTCTAGCGGATACGATCGATGTTTACTCGATTAAAGATATCGATAACTTTATGTCTTTAGCAACTGTGATGAGTGAAACGTCACGATTCTTGCGTAACGAATTTTCATTGGTCGAAAGTGGTTTCATTCAAGGTCCATTCAATATCACTGCCCTTTCATTGCCGAACTCATTGGAACCATTAATCAGTGTAAGGTAAGGCGAAGTATTATGAGATACACTTGTAATAAGCCACGCGAAACAGCTACGCATTACATAAACAATTTTCATATCCGTTACCTAACATTATCTCATTATAACAAATTTATGTAAACACATAACGAATACACGTGTTTTTATAATTACTTGCACGTTTGCAGTAAAAGTTAAGATGAAAACACTCATAATGGCGACCGCGATCTTACATAATTTTATATTTGTTTTGTATTTTATGTCTTATTGATAATTGATATATTTTGCTGGTGCGGTTCGTATTTCAAATTATATCTTTTCGTACCTAGTTTAAATATTAATAGTTTCAGTTAACAAAAAACAAAAGTTCACCTTCCAGTTTTTCTGTCTCACTTTCCTTTGGAGTCAAGTTTTCACAGATTTCTCGTAGAGAGCTCTGCCCGCTACGAGTTTGTCGCGACACTTTTTTCTCGTCAGCCATCCATTCGAATTACGTGCGTAGCTAGTGGATTCATAATTATGATTAGAAACTGCTATTCACGGCAAAATGATCACAAACAAAGATTTACGAGCAACCACTACGTAATTTAAAACTTAATGTTCTTAAAAAGCTATAATTTAATATAAACCAATTTACGTATTACGACCTTGTTACAACATTCAACCGAATGACTTGTTTTTTTTTTGTACAATCGAAAATCTAATTTGATCTTGGTCCAGTTAAAAATAAATAAGGTATGAAAATAGTTCAGTTTGCTCTTGAAGTATGAATGGCCTTTTAATTGACGTGGATGTAATATTGCTTTAGGGTTCCATTACCAAAAGTAAATTATAAATTCTATTAGTAATTAATCGATTTATTAGTTCGACTTATAGCCATTAACTAGCTTGTACTTTTAACTAGTTTTTATTACTTAATTATATTTTACACAGCTTAAGACCGGTAAATAATGTTTTAGTAAAATATACGAAGCAAAGGTATACCTACACTCATTTTGCAAGCAGAATAACGTCGTATCTTCGTCAATCATGCCTAAAAAAGCAATAACATTCCACATTTGAATTCAGAATCGTTAGCATAAAGCTCTCAAGTATTTATTTACGTCACAGAGTATTATTTTTAACTTTTTATTTGTGTATCGTATATTATTTTAAATCTTGGAACTCATTCATTTGAAAATATTATGAAGTCGCCGGCTAGTGGTGCTGCCGTCATAGAGAACATAAATAAAAAACTATCGTTTGTTTTTAACTGTTAACGTCAACGAAACACTTTTGCTTTAAATAAAAAACGATTTTTAAAAATGACTTGTATATACGTTTGTTTTTAATATCACACACTTGCAGTTTTATTGATTTCCTTATAAATTTCTAACAATTAAATATTTCCTGGAACTATTACAACGAACAATTAAACAATATTTGTAGCAATTTAGTAAATCGTTCAGTCTCAAAAATTTTTTAATTGAGAAAGATTTTATAGCAATTTAGAACAATCAAATTATTTAAATTTTGATTGCTAACGTCATTCAAGTTTTTTCGGTAAGGTGGCAAAGGAAATTGGTTTTTGTGATCAATCGATATATATTTTTTGCGAACTGGTTGTGGTCGGTAACGGTATAAGCCTTTACAATATGATGTCGGCATGTTGCTCTGTAGATTGTTTATGATTTAAATTTACCAAAGAGTAATTTGTGATTGGATACAGACCTTTTTGTTGTTTTTGTGTTACCGCCGTAATACATCGAAGTTATGACAATAATAGGATATGTAATTTGGTACATATATGTATGAGGATACATGTACCAAATTACATCATCGTATTTTTTTATATTTTATGTAATAGAACCATAATTATTATTTATATCTTACATGTTATCCGCCTTTACAACAAATTTGTCGATATGTGCGACTTATGTCGAGCTTACATTATTATCCATCTATCTAGATCCGCAGTAGTTTAGTTACATTTATAAATTTCAGTAGTAATATTAGAGTATGTTTAAGGTAATATTAGATTTATATTTTACGCCTTAACTGAAATTCTTGGGTAATCTCGGCAAATAAACTAAGTCCGCGATTGTCCTTGGGTGTGGCGACAAGGCGTGAATTTGTATGCGCTAATGACGCAATCTTTCATGACACCTCGACTTCTCGAGTCCGTAGTAGATAAATCTAATTTATTTTATTCAACATAAACTTTAACGTTAGTAGAATGTTTTGATAAAAGTTTTCGATAAAGATGTTTACAATGTTGATTCTAGCGGTATTTTCTGCATCCGACGAACAATATGAAAAAAATAAAAGTATGTTTGAATTTAGAATGTAACCGTAATTCTAAAATTAAAAAAGCATAACTGGCAACTATCGAATAGGTTAAGCACACACTCCTTTCAGTTCGTTTAACGGTAATAAAAATTATACAAAGGTAATGTTTGCCAGCATTTGGCACCAACACACCAACATTGACGATATCCGTCTGACCTAAGATTAAAAAAGGCTAATTAACATAACTATTTTGTTTTATTCCATGTACCATGCGGTTGGTAGCCATACTTCTCATTATACATAATGTTCTAATATTCCATTTTCAAATGAGTTCATCGTAACCGATAATATATTTTTGTTCTTAATTTAAAAACATATGTATTGTATTTCATTGACAAAGGTCAAAGTGACACATGTCAAAATGCTAACAGACGTCAAGACTGCGTTCAATCAGCGTTTTATTTGATCTGATTTTACATATCAATTGTAATTGATATATTTATCTGCTACTGTATAATTATTTAAACGTCTTTTTCCATTCCGTGAGAATTTATTTTATTTTTTTTATTCTAACTTTTGCATTAAAAATGTCAGAGCGGTATTTTAAATACATTATTAGCATCTTTAATACAACCTTGTGCATCCTCGATATACACAAAACAACGTTTTTCATTGTCACACATTAAAACGTGACATCACTAATGACTGAGAAGATGAGGCCAGTCCCGTAACTTATATGTACATTGGACCGCGTTTTAAAAATCAATCAATTACAAAAATAAACCTTATCACGTTGACATTAAGCGCTGTCGAAGTCTGTGATGCGCGGTCTATTGTACATTGAACGATGCAATCTACGTATGTCATTGTCCTACTTTAAAATAAAATGTTCACTTGAATTAGATCATCGCGGCGTTTTATCACCGCTCTAAATAAATTATCTTTATATCTGGCTGGTTGGACTGATAAAGTTGCATAAGGCTATCACTTTATCCCCTTAGTATTCAAATTTGGAACACGTGATTCCATATTCAATGTTGATTCTAATGTCTTTCTTTTCGTCATTGATTGATACAATTCTTTGGATGTTTTGATTGAAGCTTAGAATAATAACGATTGTTGCTTTTTATTTTGACTGAGTATTTATGACGATTTTTTAACGACTTACGGTAAGATTAAAACTTCCGGCCTTTAAGGTTGCCAAAACTATTATTGCTACTTATTGTCACACGCGACCTCAACTAATTATGAATAGACGTGTGATAACAATGGCGTTTATAATCACTAGGAAAGAACAACAATCAATGACAGTTAGCACATTCATGAAATTAGCTTCGCTTACCGAATCTCTTGACCGTACGGAACCAGCCAATGCCGCGCTTGGCAATTGTTTTTGGTTCAAGTTCATCGCAAATAATTATTTCTTGTGTTGCCGGTATTGTAACATCAATTGTTTTGATTTGAATGACCATTCGAACGCGTATTCATTATTTCCGTAATTACGTATTCGAATGTTCTATACTTAATTCAAATTTGAATGTCCTTTCTGCAGCTGACAGTTTTTGTTTTGACAATTTTTCTTTCAAATCTTCTAACAGTATTAATTCCATTGTGAGAATTGTTGGTGATTGTCACTTTAATATTGAATTATGAAGTAGGTCATCCTTGTTTGCCAATAAATATTCTTCTATTCTATAGTGCACACCATCAATTTAAATTTCCATCAGCGTCCATTTATTACAATCGGACATTGGGTTGTTTAACCTACTTATTCTCCTAATTTGCGTCTATCATCTCTCATTATTGTGACGGGGATCATTACTCACGTCCTGGGTGCTTAAGTCTGACCTACTTCATACAAATTAATGTAATTGTCCAAATTTGTCTGCAAATGGCACCCACCTACTCGTTTAGCCTCTATTCTCAGCGTAGGCTGTGCGGTAGCTCCAAATCCTTGTCTTACCAAGAATTGAGGCATTTGTTATTCACTAGATATATTCATGATTAACATTTCTGTCGTTTTTGTTGTTTTGTAGAACGAATCCAATTAGCCATAGTTTTTGCAGACTGTTATAGCGTCATCACCAGTTTTGTTACCTTTATGGTTTTGTTTCATTAATTTTTGCCTGATTGTCAGTCGCTTACTGTTATTTCTAAATTAGATCAGCAATATGTTAAATCGATATTTCTATTAGAGATGAATAACATTATTTTTACTTCCTTCTCTTTATTTTGCCCACATGAACATCTAGCCAGTCTCTTCTAAGCGTTTTACATAAAAAAACCTTCTTAAGACACTTCCAGGATGTGAAAAATAATATAAACATCCTTCACTTAAGCAGCTAGTAGTGCCACGTAAAGGGAAAAATAAACACCACAGGATACCAGAAACGATATGATTACAAACTGTGCCCACCACTGGACATGGCGTACACTTAAGGACAAAATTAAGTGCTCATTTTCTTAATAGGGCTACGAGATAGGTAATAGTTATGCTTTCACAAATGGATGTCTTTACTCCAATGGCTGCGGTTTATAAACTAGCAAGATATGTTCTCACAACATGAGTAAGCAGAGCTTAGAAAGTATCAGATTCGAGCTGAAAGGTGATATTTTAAAATGTAATAAAAAGTCAGACCTAGAAATAAGTTGTAACGTCACTATCACACAAACATCGTACGTCAAGATGTTAATCTACGAACAAGCATCACCTGCTTATTCGCACAGGATGAAAATCTCTGTTTAAGTCAATATTGATAAAGCATTGAGTCGGCGAAATAATCTGTCAAAACAACTAAGTATGATCGTATTGTCTACTGTTTGTAGATAGCGGACAGTTTCTCAGCGGTCTCCTTGGAAACGGACGAGGTGACACACAAACAGACAAGCACTTTCACATGGGAGCGGGGGCTGCGCGCGCATTGTCTCCGCCGCCATTGTTCCGAATGTTCCGATACACGATAATGAAAACAACGCATTACTTTCCTCGGTTTTGCTTGGGAAATTCGCGAGATGAGCATTGGCAACAAAAAATCTGGTTGAAAGTGTTATCTGAGAGATCTTGTTCAAACATTGTCGGACTAATAGGTACCATTGTAATTACTTTTTTTCCAATGCCGCGAGAAAGTAGTAAGTACTGAGAAATCGTTAATTTGAACCGGTTAACAAGAAAGACTGTACACAGACGCGTTATACAATAACGATAAAAAGTTTTAAGAGTAGTGATTAAAATATACAAGTCACTCTAAACTATTTAAAGATACCTCGACAGACATCAACCTCAGACAGAAACCAGCAGAGAAATCAAGGGACCGTACTGACGCCATATTTGAATAATTCTTCCGTTTAAAATTTACCTATTATGAGATTATTCTCACGGCTAGCAAACAGTTTTTATCCCTCTCCTTCAGGAAGTGAGGGTGAGCCGTCACGTCGTCACGCCGAGCGAGTCTGTTCTCATGCGCGTGGGAAGCTAGCTAGTGCTGCCTGCCCGGCGTTGTTTACATATTTGTGGCCTTTAATTGGCGGTTAAACGCCTGTATGTACGTCCGTATGGAGTCAGGTTTCATGTCAAGATAATTATTGGGATGGTAACCTGCATGGGAATTACGTTGAGTATTTTTAATGTTGTTTTTGATTGATCTTTGAGTGAAATTATGGCTTTGATGCTTTATAAAATTAGCGCTAATTGCTTGCAGGATTAATCCTCATGGATAAAATTTTAATTTAAACTGTAATTGGTAAGGTAATTTACATACGACCAGTCAGTTAACATGGGTAAAATTACACTAAATTGAAACTTTACCCCGTATATCAGTAGATTAACGAGATTATCAGAAGGTTTATCTGCAGGAGGTCGGTAATACAGAACTAAAGCTCGTTTTATATCCAAGTGGCTATCACTAACACGCTGAGATAGCGCACTCGGTGTGATTTCAATGTGAAATTGATTCTCCGATAACAACACGATACCATTTTAATTAGTTTTTATCGTGATATGAGTATCTAGACGTAACATTACAAAGTCTGTATTATTTCTTTATGGACTTTAGTGCGACTTTATGGCGAGTAATAAAAAGGTTGTAAATGTTATTTTTTTACAGTGACGTAATTATATTACTATGAAAATCATATTCCAAACTGTCACATCCGTTGCCTAGCAACTGACGCGTTGGTATGCTCGCGCTGCGGCACGCAACTTAATATCGACGTGCATCATACTTTTTATGACAAGCGACTGTTCAAGAGAATCACTGTATGCGTGGAATACTAAGCGCTGTTTCAAAATGATAAGTCGAAAGACAAGTAAGTAGGCCTCAGCAAGAAATCAAGAGCGATGGTTATCTAGCAGGTAGCATGAAAAGTCGGACGCGCTAAGTAATGCGTAGATGTGTGATCTAAATAAGTGTAGGGTACAACCCTATGCTTTACTTAATCATACAACAAAATGGAAAGTATTTTTCAATCTCCTTTTATAACTACAAGTGGGTTTCTAGATAGGAGAATAAGCAGAAATTATGTGTTCTTTCTACTAATCTAAACATCGTCTCAATTAGAATTGAAATCGGTATCATCGTTTAGCGAAATCGTGTGCGCGATCCGTAATCGATTCTCGTCAGGTAGTATTCACGTACTTAACATACTATCCCCGATCGCCGCGTGGGCGAATTTATTTGGCCGCATTTGTAACGGGACATCCTTATTTTAATGTGAAGTTGATTGTTTGTTTCAGTGTGTTGCACTTGTTTTGGTTACTACAGGGCCCCGATTCTGCTATTTACAATGGCCGATGAATGAATGGCAATCGGATTAAATTTGAAACTATTCTTATTCTCATTGCCATTAATTGCCATTGTAAATAGCAGAATTGGGGCCCAGAACAAAAACACGTACATTTTATGATAAACGTCAAAGAATGTCATACAAGATAGAGATATTATACCATAAGAGATGGTCCCAGTTTCCAACTGTGGTTAATGATGGAAAAGATAAAATGTGATCGCATCACTATTCACATTCTTTCTATAATTATGCAGATTCCATGTTTGAATACATTCCCATCATGTTTACGATAGATTAACATGTCTTGACGCGACATATTTGTTTAATACTCGGTTCGGAACGCGCTTCCTCGTGCATACAGCCATAAATCCTCAGTCTGTTAACACGTGTCTCACAGTTTACCTGTGCACTATTGTTCTGCTTCCTACATAGTTACGCATAAATTATCATGTATCTAAGGGTAATTAATCGAATGCCTTGATTAGTTTTTCTGCTGCGAAGCGGTCATGAACTCGTGATCGTCGATCGTGTTTACGATAAAAACAAATGAGCGCGCCAATTTTGTTTGTTTACATGCTTCTATATTGTTGATTTAATAAAGGAAAATGTCTTTGAAAAGAAAGTAGGTCTGCAGATGTGCTTATTTTTAGATATTATTGTCATCTTTGTTTTAGAGCAAACTTTTTTATCGATTATTCTGTGAAGGAATGACAGTTGGGAATATCCAACTACTTTATTTCGCGGTTAAAAAATATTTGTAATAAGGCATGGCTCGTGCTTGTTAGTAAAACTTGTGTTTTGTCACTACTTCACAACTATGCACATGACAATGGAAGGCCAATTTGGCATTGTCATTGTAGCTAACTTTTTACACTTAATTTATTCTTTTACGATCTTATAACAGTCGGTGTACAATGTACATGTAACATGACTTGTTCAACACTAACAAACTTAAAAATCCATTAATATTTTTAGCTGAAATGTTAGACCTATTTTATACTTAAGTGGGAACAAAAAACCCAGTCATCTCTTTAATACGCAGATACGTATGTAGATATTTATCTCAGCATGTTACTGGGCACAAAGATTATTATTCTATATTTAAATCCGACATAAATGTAACTTATCTTTTATCTATTTTTCTGCGCAAAACAATATGATGATATTCAACAGTTTATTGGAGATTCCGTGGAGAGAACTCGTGCAATCGTTAAATAATATCCATTTTAATGGGCGCCCAACATGAAGTTGTACAGCATACTCCTTTTATTAAGTAAGTCAAGTTTGTTTTAATTAAAAGATAGATATAATTTAATCTAATATATAAAATACTCGTGTCGCGGTTTACGTAATTTAACTCCTCCGAAAAGGCTCAACTGATTATCATGAAATTTTGTGTGCATATGTGCAGATTTTTTATTCCCCAAACTCATTTGTATGGCAAAATAACATTTGCTGAGACAGCTATTTTTTAAATTATAGTGCAACTAATATCAGCAATTTTCCTAAGATCATGATCAGTACGAATGCGTTACTACGTCTTTTAAGACAATCTATGAAATAGAGTTCGCTATGAGATATTAATCTTTTCTTATTATTTTTTAAGATACATACGCAAATCGTATCAGAACGAAGTCGGTAGTTTTCCGAAGTCATGATAAAGATAAAACAAGTACATAGATCTTGCAGATAATTTAGATACATCATATTTACTAGAGATTTCAAATAAGTTTTGCTTTTTGACAAAGAGATTTAATACATCCTAATTGTTCTTTTTTTGCAACTGCATTGATGAGTTATCAGCCAGTATTATTAACAAAGTGTTATTATTTTTAAAGTTCTTTGTAACTCGGTAGGTTTTATGAATATTTTAAGTGTTGTCTAGAGTCTAGTTCGTCCTTCCACAAAACAGAGGTGTCAAAAACAATACGATTAACTAATTGCGGTTATTAATTACCGTTATTGCTTCAACAAAACAAAAACATATAAATCTAAAATACGGCTCTTTACTTTTTAAATACTAATACTGCCTAATCTCTATTGTTCTCTCGCATTCGATCTTTAAATATTTTAACCTCATTAGTACCTTTTGTTTTGTTAGCCTTATCTATGGCCACTGAGATTTCTTAATTTGAAATGGAGTCCTGTTGGTTAGTTTCGTTGTAGCTTTGATGTCGAATGCATCTATTTGTTCAGTGCAGTTTTTTATTGATTTTAATTTTCTAGTAAAGTTGAAATTGAAAATGGTGGTGTTGATGAGATATAAGTGTAGGATTCTTTACAATCCTGATAATGAAGGTGAGTTACGTGTTTAGTTATTTTAATATATTTGTTGAAAACAGTACATTTGCTAAAAGAAGATTATTCATAGCACAAGTATTTAGTAAAATTAATGTCTTCACGAAACTTCAATAGCAGTCATCGGTAAAACCAATGCAATCATTAAAATTTTCCCGCATTTTTCTTCGAAGTTTCTTTTCAAACGCCTTTGTAATTGGACAGTTTTCAAATAGTTTCATGTATAATATGTATAGTGACGTTTACAAGTGAACCCGCGGGACGGATATAGCGTGTCTAGACTAGACGCCATCGCGGCATCGCCAGTGCGTTGACACAAATAGTTTTAGTGTCCGTTCGTGACTAACAGGGAGGAAAGTGCATTACACAACGTGTTTTGAAAATGCTAACTCTTTGAATACGATTTCTCTTTAAAAAAACATTGATTATTCTCTAAATTTTAAAAAGGTCTGTTAAAAATGTAAGTTCAACAGTGCGTCGGTAAAGCATATTTTGCTTCATTTTAAGCTTTCAGATAAAATATTCTCTTCATATATTAAGATATTAAGTAACCCAGGACTGCCCAGGAGTATCAACAACATTTCCTATTTTCAAAACGGAACAGATTTCTCAGGAAACTCACTTTCTTTATTAGGAAAGTGAGTAAGTAGTGTAAGTACTACCGATTTTAGGCTTATTATGTGTACTTGTTTTTCTGTTGTTTGTCTCATGCGGCACTTAACCATTGTATTCGTAACGACACGAGAAAACTAGTGGGTGACTAAACGAACCTCATGTGCACTTCCGGGAAAACTGGGAGAAAACGAAAGTTACACACGTATTGGCATCAGTTTTCTTGTTTACAAAGTTGTGGACTAATTGAATATAGAACTAGAAGACATAATATGGGCTTGTCACACGTGATGATCTTAACGATAGTTTAGCTTGCTCTTGCTCGTACATTGATCACAGCGTGAATTTTGACAAACGGCTACATGTAGACGAATTTGTATCTTATAAGAAAATTTTGTGCTATTTGGTGATAGAAAAGCCCAAAAGCGGCAGCATTATAACTCCTTATAATTTATGGTTTTGCCGTCATTCACGGAACGGAAATAATTGAACTGTATCCCGTGTTTCGATTCGGTCTATAAATACATGACCATAATAATCCGGGAACGCCGGCGCACGCGCAGTTTGCCGCGCCGCGACGCCCGAAGCCGACGCGCGTCTCAGACGTCACCCGCGTAGGACCGACCTCTTTTTTTGACGTCACGTCAATTTTGACATTTATGACATGTGTCAAGTTACGCGCTCGATTATATTTTACTTGTTAGTCGCCGATATGGTTTAAAAAACGCATAGAGTACTTTTAGATTAAGGTAGAAGTGAATTAGTGAGGTAGTTCTCTCGTGATTTTATAATCTAATCCTGGCATATGGATGGTTAGGTTTATTACTGCATTCATATCAATAATCACCCAAAATTTACCAAACTGTTGAACTGTTTAATAAACTGTGATGACTTGCGGTGTAAACTTTTTGGATGACTCATGCAGTTGGCATGCGCGCATCAAATGCTAAAGCAGTCTTTACTTCTCTTTTTGTGAAGCATTCAATACAAAATAGATTCAGATTGTCATTTCGAAAGTGATAACATTATTTTTATGAGTAAACAAGGACGGCCTTGTTGATATTTTATCGTTATCTTTATCCATTATTGTTTAGGCGTACACTGTTCTTGAATAGATTACTCCTCTCATTAGTCACTATCTTTATTTAAAAGACTGCCAAAACAATCACGCATGCACCTTGCAATTTTAAAATATATTCATTGAATATCAACAGATAATTTATGACCTATACGACGGTAAAAATTGTTACGCAAGCTGTGTATTACGTAGGTATTCATTACTTTCTTGGTTCCATTCATAAAATCATAATGCAGTAAACATGAGTCACGAGCCGGCGCTCCAGACGTCGTGACTATTCGATACCACGCAAGACTCACCTGTGACGTCAACATCGTACACCCACGCATCCAAGTCGTCATTTAAAAATCTTGCATTATCTACATTTTGGCAACTGTTATTGTGTGGTAGAATGTACTTCAACTGCAGTTCGGCCCGCGCTGCCCCCGCGCGAAACAGTTTAAATTAGGAGCAATTTGTTTAATAGTTGATGTTGCGGAGAAATTTTATTTAGTTTTTAACTTTTCGTGGTGTGAACTGGTGATCTATGTGTGTGATGGGCGCGTTATGTCGGTTCCAAGCCAAGTACGTTATAGGTGAGCTTTTACTATTATTTTTAAAGTAAATATTAACATGAAATTGAAACTGAAAACTAACCTGTAATGTCGCACAGCTAACACGATAAATGATGCGATTTTTTTCATGAATTTTCTTTAGTTTATATTTCCTCTACATCACAGACTTCGATAACTCTTATTGAATTTAATGTCCAATGCAGGTATAACAACTGGAAAGTTAACAAAATAACTAACACAGCTTCCTACCATGCCTGCTGGTAAAGATCTAATTACTTTAGACTTCCTTCAATAGACGTCTGTTTAACAAACCAGACATTGTTTACCGAAGTTTACTTGCCTTTCTCTATTTTATGGGTTTATTTAAGTTAGTTGGTGTTCTTAAGTACTAATTTAGATGGTGGGTGGTCTAGCAACTGACGGGAAAATGTAATTAAATTGAAGCTAAGAACCAGGGTAGGCAGTAAATTCTAAATGAACAGACTCGTTCAAGTAATGTAATTAGAGTAAGTGTTTTATTTGCGTGTGGATTTATAAGTTAATGTTTCTTAAATAAATATTTATCTTGCTTCCTTCACCCTTTTCCGGGCTACGCTAATACTGATTTCTCATGAAAAATTGTGGGTTGTAAGTATGTTACGAAAGCGCAAATCAAAATATTACTGAGTTTTTCCAAAACATGTAGATAGTACGGGTTGTAATTAATTTCTTATTAGAAATAGAAAACAGAATTATTTTATCAAATGTAGTCCAAAAAGCATGTTTTTAAAAACAAACTTTTTTATTGCTTTGTCTTTGTTTTTTAAGTCGTTTCTTCTTGAATATCGATAATTTAAATTGCTTTTTAGTAATTACTTAGCGCCGTACATTTCTATCTCAGACAGTTGCGTTATAAATAGATAAAAGCAACGGAGAGGGCAACTAAACAAATAACATCCTGCGAGTTTCGTCTCGCGCCTGAAATAACACCACTTCGCTTTACTTCGCTAGTATTGACACAGAAAAGGTACAGTTTGAACGCTCTATGTCTTTATACTAAACTGAAACAATAATCTATTTTAAGTTGTTGAAAAAATTGAGTCGTTAGTGCCGTGTTTCTTGAAATTAACAATTGAGTAGTCAGTAGCTATATAGAAAATGTCGACTCCAGCGTTCACAAAAAAATATATAACTTTACTTGCAAATTAAATTTGAATAACTTCGTTTCATTTCAACCAAAATGAGTTAAGAGACAAAAGCATGCTTTATTTTATTTTAAAACCCAATTTACCCAAAAAACTGAGTTCATCTATTTCGGAAAAGTTCAACCCTAATGCAAAAGCTTGAACCCTTGCAATGGTAAGCTTCAAAAGTCCTTAACAAAACGAAACTTGTAACTTTTGTTTATTATGTTTCGTTTGATATTCCAAATACAGAGTTCAACAGCTTAGCAGACAACAAAAACAAATGCACATCGACTAACACACGATGACTCATGCTAAGACAACTTTATCCCTTCATAGCGGCGTATATCTAAATATTTTTGGAACCGCAACTTAACGATATAAATCCTTCAGAATGTGTTAAACAGTGTGTAAAGTGTATCCCCTTAACGACAAGACTTACAGAAGCGTGTGATGTTTCAATCGTAGCAAATGGCACAAAAAGTTCAGTCATGGAGCTGACTCAGAATGGCACAGAGCAGAAAATTATCGAGACTAACCTAAAAGTTAACCTAAACACTCATAGAGATTAAGAAAAATACTTTTTACTATGATCAACGTCATTGTACTTGTCCCATTGAATGAATGTCTGAAATTAAACTTTGCTATTTAAATTTAAACTTAATATTTTCAATAAAATTTAACCGAAGAAATTAAACAGCTTTTTAAGTAAAAATATCTAATATACTACTGTTACATAAATAGGTTTGTAGCTCTGTCCTTAGTGACAATATAAGCATCCTGTAACAAACGCGTTTAAATGTGACAATTCGTTTGAGCCCAATGGCGATTTAATTCGGAAGTCGCTCATTCATGATAATTGTCGCAGTTATTGTTGCAGCTTTAACAAAAGCTTTTCTGTCTACTTAACACTTTATTTTAGACACAGGACATCCTACATCGCTTTTGCTCTATGGTAACTTTAGACTCGTTTAGTGAAAATACAAGAGGTTATTTTTATTTTTGTTAAAAGGTGTTAACTATGCTGGTAATTTAAATATCCTCATTGGATTTGATAAACCATCATTAACACAAGTTTCCTTATTTTAGTTAATTAAGTTTACGATTATTGATCATCTATTCTTTGCCTTTAATCGTGCGTAAACAATAATAAATATTATCATTATTTCCTCCTTACTTATATAATCTATGATCAATAGTCACGGTGTTGCCATAACGAATTCAATCCGATAAGTAGCAACACCATGTGCGTGCAAATAAGTTATTAAATTATGACCTTGGCTTTTTTAAATTTAGAATCACGTATTTTAATCAGGATTTAAAAAATGTACAGTCATCGACAGCAGGAAAATAAAGCACTTATTTACATGGTAATACTTAAATTATTTAGATTGCTCGTTTTTACTCACATCATTTATAAGTCGCTAGTCGGCTCCAAATTCCAAAGGCCTAAGTGATGTCGCTACTATGTATTTGTTACATAAAACAAATCTACCTTTTGTTTAAAAGAATTCGATGCGGAAGCCCTGACTAGTATAGTTTATGTCCTCATTAATTGTCCTCAATACAAATTATTCATTTTGATGACTGACATTGAATGTACATTTTTTTATTGACTTAATGGTTTATGATTTGAGAGCAGGCAAAAACTTTTGCGGAAGATGATTGATTGTAAAAAAACTTAAGAAGTTATCGCAAATTATTCGAGGTACCTACGATTTACATCTTCATAAGTTGTTTAGGTTATATTGTTGTGTCAAAACCTTTGTGTATGGCCTTTGTGTGTGTACACCTCCTTAGTCATTTGTAACAATTGAAGCCTATTTAAATATTTAAGCCTGGTCTGCTTTCGAAGAAAGCTGTGAATCAGTATGTAGAGTTTCTTTCATTGGACTGTTATTAATCATTTGTTGCTTTTATGGCACAGCAAAGTAACGTGCTCTTTACGTATTGATTTTATTGACCAAAGTAACTTTCTGACGAAGACTCCTTTACGCAATATTAACAAACTTCTAATAAATATTTTTTTTGTCAACAGAAGGCGAATTGGAAACAGAATGGCTGCAGGCTGCAGGCCTGGGTTCCCTGGCGGCCCCGTTCCAGGCGGGCCTGGAGGTCACCGAGGCCCAGCTGGGTGAGGCGGTGCGGCCGCTGCCCCGGGAGCAGGCGGCCGCCGTGCGCCGCCGCGTGCGCAGACTCAACAGGACTGTGAGGAGGAAGCGAGCCGCCTCCAGAGCCAGGAAACCAGACATCAGGGACGTGTTTAGGGATTTAGAGGTGAGTGTACTACTAATATCTATAGGTGATTTAACCATTTGCATCGTCATCGTCACTAGAATAAACAACAGTTTCTGTTTCACTTGAGCTGCAGCACAAAAGAGAGATTGATTTAGTTGGTATCGCTATGCTATTCGGTCGTACAGGCCGGTGGCAAAAAATGCGAAAACTGTGCACCATTTGAAGAATCTTAGCGCACCTTATACAGCCCTAGAATTAAAATCAAAGAACGTTATCTCTAAAATTTTTCGAGTATTCAGCTAAATGAAGGCTAAAAATGTTTACACAGAATATTCTCACCATTACATGTTATCGTATCAGCTTAAAGTACTTAAATGCGTAAGTGGTATTCCCGCACTCGGCTTTGATTTAGCGGCGTGAGGTAACACAAACGGATTGACATGTAATGATAGTAAAATAGACGAAGACCTGTAGTGAAATCAGCTTAGTGAGCCCACCAAGGAGGATCTATCACCTCATAATGTAGTATATAGCAGATAGTTGTGTAAGGGATGCCGCTTCACCCCGTTAAGATCACTTTAACATGTGCCAGTAGGAGTGTAGGCTCTTTTTTTTGGATGGGAAATCATCTTATAATTCCTTAAACTTTGAGATGAGCGGAAGGGAGTGTCCGACCCATTCTGACTTAAACCCACCCATGTTCCTTCCTTTGCCCTTCGTGTACCGGGGCCACGGCAACCCCTTCGGAAAATCCCGCTGTCTCAAAGTGTAGGCTGTTCTAAGCAAACAATCATTGCACTAAAACGACGAATGTACGACGTACGTACATAATAAATGGATGTACGCATTGTACTGTCAGAAAGACGGATGGTGTGTCTGCCTTCGAGTCGTAATTTGTAAATCAATTAAACCAGTCAGCTGTGGGCGCTGAGGTTCGAGCATCGATTGATAGATGGCAGCACTGAGACCTCTAATTGCTTGTGTGATTTTCTAATTAACAAGCTAACGTTTCAATCATTTACCATCAATGTTAAGCAATGGAACTATGTTACAGAAAGTTGAGATAGATTGAGATAGGATTTTATGTTTTGTGTCTTTAACTTCCATATATCTCCCATTTAATCAACTGCTTTCTATAAATCGGTTAACCATGGTAGGTAAACCCTATCACGCAAATCAAAACTTTGTTCACAATAAAACAGTCTTTGTGAATCCCTCTGAATAAGGCAACTATTGGTTAAACAATTACAAAAAAAAAAACGAACATACTTTAACAAAAGTTGTAGGAATGAAGAAGCTCTGAGTCACATCAGTCAGCGCATATTTATAACAAATGAAAGAACTGCAGTACTTCGAATGTCAATGAATCATATCTACCGAAGATATTAAACAAAGGACTCCCTCGATTCGTGCGCTGAATGGAATTAGTAAATCAAATTATTCCATAGCTTTAAAATACGCAATTGGAACTTGAATAGAGAGAGCTGATATCATGTCTGTAAAATTTCTTCAGAGCGGAATTGCTGTTTTCTGATGAAGTTATTATATAAATCGAAGAAAAAAACGGAATGGACGTTTGCGTGAAAGAGAAAAATTTAAAATTATGTCCACATAATTGCCAGTCGTTAGAAAATCCCATCATTAGCTATTCTTAGAATAATACAATCTCAATTTTCTCGAACTAGAAACAGTTCTTAAAATATAATCTAGAGCACTATTACAACCTATTTGTAAGATCATCAATCGATCATTCCATTTCTAATGACCCTCAACTAAATAATATATCTTAATGAAACTCTTCGAGAAAACTCACTCGAATCGAATGCGGGAAAAGTATCGATATGAAATGTATTTTTAATTCTTCTGGCACTTTCTTAACGTGTGCATTAACCTGATCGCTGGTGGTTAGCCGCAAGTATCGGCTGTCATTAAATAGTTTCACGAGCAGTGGGCTAATCGATAAAGATACGGCGGAGTTATTGTCATCTTGTCACTATCCGATTATCGTTAAATTAAACGTACGGTATTTATGTTTTATGTTCTGGTCTGACCGTGTTGCTTCAGAAACGATTGTATTGGCCTCCTTAAGACGTGAATATAGACAGTCCTCTTTAATTCACATCAGTTAAATGTAATGGATATAGAACAAATGGGGAAGCATTTAACCAATAATGAAACAACTTTAGCAACAATTTCCCTCTTTAAGCATAATTTATTGTAATTCTCTGCCATAACAGAAAACTATATAATATTTTCGCATAAGAATCGCTAATGCTATTCTATTTGCAATGTGCGGTTGTTATATCGGTATTGGTTTCCTGCTAACACATTCACTTGTCACGAAATAAATGGAAACCACACATAAGTCGTGACTCTCTCGAGTTTTATCGTCGGAACCTGTCACAAATGCACACCAGACCATTAAATCTCGCAGTATTTTTTTCAACTGCTGTCAAACTCTACAAGCGTTAAATTAATGCGCCAACAGAAATCTCACAAGACAGTAGCGTAATTATTTTAATCTCACCCGGCATCCCAAAAATGTTTCCCGCGAAACTTTGCACGCAAAAAAGTGAATTTCGGCCGCTCGAGATGATATTTGGCGTCGCATCACGCGTCCACAATCAATCATGCAATTACTGAGAAGCCATTACATCAGTGAGTAGCGCGAGAAATATGTTGGAGACTTGAAAGTACTTCGTTCGTTGCATATTAGGGACAGCCGATAACGAGTGTTCGTTAGATAAGTATGCAATTAAGGTTTTTGGGGATAGCAACCTGTTTAGCTCTGAACCTTATGGCGTGTGCGCGTGTTTACATTTACTAACAGTTTAAATGAATTAAGTCAAGTCGTTGAGAAATGCTTTACATGTGGACTAATTGTTGTTTGGTTATAAAGTTTTATGCGACAGTGATGTGGAATTATGAACATGTTTTTAATGGGAATGTTAAGTAGTGTTGTAAAATTACCAAAGCGTGTTTGTTGGGACGTAAATATTTGAAAAATGTATTGCAAATGGCTTATGTAAATATGCATGTACCGTGACTACTATAAACGTAATTCGCTACAAGAGTTTCGATTATTGTAATATCCCGTCGCTTAATTTCCTTCTGCATGACCGAGAGCATGTTGAGAGGACGTGTGAAAACAAAACACTGCTGAGAACTTACGACAGCCAGTCGACATAAAGTTGTCTTTAAAAATTACGCAAAAATTAATATCTAGTTATACGGTAATGGTAATTACACAAGTGTTTAGTTTTCAGCGGACGCGTTGCGTTGCGTCCGCTTGTTTGTAAGCGTTGGTACTGTGGCGCACAGTGGTGTAGGCGGCGGGTGCGCTCACACATGCAGTCAACATGATCTGTGATACCATGCGTGTGAAGGTGTGTGAGAAAGTGGTCAACTGTAAGGGGCTGGCGCTAGTCAGGTCCTACATCGAGGCACTGGTAAATATTGGTGTTGATATTTTGCCACTGCGCACTGTGACGTCATTTTGGAAAGTGATTTATTTACTAAACAGCACAAATACTTTGGTATATTCTTCCAAACTTTTAGGAAGTCTTACTAACGAAAGAAGCAACCTAAAACCAATAACATACATAAAATCGGCATTGTTAGTGCAAACAAATAGATTCAGCTCCCGTCTGAACTGAAAACAATAACATGATCTTTGTTCTATTGATACCAATATTGTTGTTTATATAACATTCAAGATTTTAAAAATAAGATAAACTAAACCAGAAACAGACTAAGGGATTACCTACGGCTATCCGATCATACATGTATGGAGATAATAATGTTATGGAGCTTAACGATAAGATAGAGATTAGGTGCATATCTCTCTGCTCTTGTTTGCGTCTCTGATTCTTCTCCATATTTGGCTTTTATATTTCATATTTGTTTGTGTCTGGCACAATATAAAAAAAAACGATAGTGGTTCGGTATTCAAGAATTAGTCTAATTAGTTTCAAGCTCGATAAATTTCCGAACACTTATTTGAAGCCTCAAGCTTCTGAAATCTTATTAAAGTCGATTAGTCAATTTAGTCGATTTATGTTGTCTTTGTTGACCCAATTCAATTAATGTACACCTGTCCTAATCTAACTGATAAAAGTAATGCCTAATTATTGTAAATCTAAGTTAATATTTATCTGTTTATTTATGCGTTACTGTTTCGAAATCGATTTGTGTTGAATGGTTAGCAGATGTAGGGCAACGATTACTTATCTATGATATTTTCTAGTTTCTAGCGTAATTATCTTTTAAGTGCCGATTTATTGAATTATCGCGGTTCTAGATATGTTGTATTAGTTTTGCATCCTTTCGTATTCGATAAGGAATAAAATAAATTTATTGACGCGACCTTTTAAGTTAAGTATTTATGAAAATCTTTTAATTGACCCAATTGCATTCTTCCAAGCGCAAACTCATCGATAAATTTTGTCTCCATGACTAAAGTATGAATTTATTGCGTAATTTGTAATATACCTATTGCGATTATGCTAATCAATCGAATCAGCTTACTATCTAATAATAAATAATGTTGACCTACTGTACTGTATTGTTTACAAACATAGCTCGGAAGTGTCGACCTGAGGTAGGTAATTTGCCAATGACATTTGTGTCAGGTTATTGCGCTTTACTCGTAGCTGTCAAATTGTTGTGTCATTAATGCCATTTGGCGCGTTTACAAAAGTAATTTAGGAAGGTAACTATGCACCTGCAGTGAAACATAACTGGTTTTATTTTTAAGCTGGAAGCTCCAGTTTTAATTAAAATTAAACTTAGAATGGTAATTTCTTGCCTGTAAATATTAGACTTAATATTTTTATGCCAAAAAAACTTTTAAGTTTAGAACGATAGATATTAAGAATTATTAATGTAAACATATTTCAGCTCTATTATATTTAATCGTGACTATATATATACTACGCAGTTAAAATAACATTAATACCGAAAAGCAATGTTCTACGCTAATTATATTAATTGCTCATATCATTGGCCACCGTAAAATCTACTGTTTTGGCCAAAGCCAGAGGCAATCAAGCGAGCGTGCAGGAAACAACGATCGTTTATTGTTTTCTAGTTTTTTTATTCAAGGCAACGGCAACGTACTATAGTTACCCACTACCTAGTACTTATAGAGCTGCGATATTAATATAGCATGTTGAGTGACAATGCCAATTTTTTTTTTTATACTGAACTTAGTAGAGTCAAAATGTCGAATAAAAGTGGCAACACCACTTTTATTCGACATTTTACTGATAATTAAAATATCACGTTAAATCGCCTTTAATGTCTGTACAAAATATTGTTTCGTACCGTATTTACTCTATATCACCTTATAGGTTAAACATTACTATTTGTAATAGTAATAATTTACTTAAAACTCACGTGCTTTTGTTAATTTCATCAAGCATACGCATTTATCACGCGTTCGTCAATTGTTATCTAGTGAATGGTTTACGCCGCATACTGAACACGGAATATCATCTGTACGATGGAATATCTTATGTAAGGAGTATTCCGGTTTGAGTGCCAAGGTCTTCGAGACCAGGCATGCACGCGTCTGATGTAGCGTGTCTTTTGTTCGATATACATACTTCATGCGATTTTATATGACGGTTGTTTAGCATGACGTCATATTCTCTGGTCGTACAAAGCATTATGCTGTGGATGCGGCTTCGACCTCGTAAAACTGTAATAAAACATTCGTAGGCTCAACCTTACCATCCATGCATACATGTTTCTCTATGTAAACATACGCACTCACTGGTTTTTATCGGCTATTATGCTCTAAGGCTGTTAAATCGAAACTTCTAGAAGCAATAAAGTTTATCCTCAATCCGTGATGTTATCAGTTGCGTTGCATATAAAGCGCTTCAGTGTAAAGTGATTCTCATGCGCGTCGCCTCTGATATCATATTGTTATTCTAACGCCTGTTCGTCTGCTGCCACAGTTACTTCCAAGTAGACACATGTTTGAATTATAAGGCATATGTTTTCAAGGGTATCGCCTTCTGAGTCATTCACCTCATAGATCAACTCTTTCCTACGTGAACTCTTCAAATCAATAGAGTTAACACTTCAGGTCCAAATATCATTACACCTCAGATTTCTACCATAAGTTATTCCAAGCGAGTCTGAACAACACGGAAGCTGAATCACTACCTACCAAAATAGATCAGATAAACACGCAGAGAAAAAAAAAACAACAGCACGTGATTCAACCGATGAATTTGAGTAGTTGAATTAATTGATAAATACAGCAAAGCGGAAAACACCAGAGAAGAGGGAAAACATGATAACTAATAATCTCAGACATAAAACGTGGGAAAGAAGAAATCTCGATAAAATTTATACCTGTAAGTGAAAGATATAGATTGCAACGGAAGAAGAAAAAGTTTATAGATCTCAAAGAAAACTCATACAATTTCCGCTTCCAAGAAACTTTCAACGTTTTCATCTAATAAACAACTAAACTACTCGCCGAGTGCGGCCGATCCTCCCATCTCAATAACTCCTAATATAGCCGTAGGTTTCTTGCGGAGATTTCCTTATCAATAATGTATAGGCTCAGCTCGGTCCGTAATGGGGAAGTTGTTAGACTCGTAGCCGACCGGTTCTAGTGGCACGGGTGACATACATGCCCACTGCCTGTGCTCGGGACTGCCCGTTTCCTCTACATCCGCTTCTGAGGCATCCGCTGTGACATCTTGACATCCAATCGTATAGATTGATGACATTGATTGTTGCAACTTGTGGTTAGATACCCCGCGGCGAATCGGTGAAGCAACTACACTTGATGCTTCTCACTGTTCAAGAGTAGGCACGGTTCAATCAAAGATTTATTTATTTGCTTGACGTGATTTCGGTGATTATAAAACTGTGTTAGATTTTTTTATGATCACCAAAATTATAATAAGTTTTTATGATCTTTTATTTAAATGTGTTTGAATCGTAAATATATTTTGATGATCGGAAACTGTTGTAAAGGGCATGTTTTTAGGCAAATTACAGATAATCGGTATGACTCAAGCATTCTGTAGCAAAATACAATTTGTTGGATAGTTGGCATTGGGTAGGAGTAGAGAAAAACAATTTCAATTTAATCAAATATTATGTAAGCATACATTATTATGGAAACTGAAGAATTTTATTCAATCGATAAAGAATTTAATCAGCACAAATTCAAATGATTGAATTAAATAAATATAAAAATATGTCAGATGACAAAAATGCCAGTATTACATAAAACGCTGATTACATAATGACACAGTAATCATTAATAAGTAGAAATTACATTGAAATTCTCGTAAAAAGTAGCAAGTCATTAATCTATGAGCTTTCACCGAGAATTGTGTAATACGCGAAGACAAACGACACGTAATAAGGAGTTTCTCTTTTAACTTAAACACTCCGATTTGAGAAGTGACCAAGTATGGGAATATTTAGATAACTTCGTCATTTAAAAGTAGCACAGGTTGGAATAATTGTCGCTGCGATTGTTGCCACACACACTTATAACTTACAATGGCTGTCTAATGACAATTCTTGCAACTGTAATATTTTAAAGTAATTTTCATTGTGTGTATACCTTTTGTAACCTTAAGATCGGTTAATTAGTCAGGCTTGTCAAAGAAATCATGAATCTTAGCTTAAAAACTACAACAAAATGGTTATTGCAGAAAAATAATTACTTCATAAATATATTGTACCCAACAAGTGAAATTCCTATGACAAAAACGTTGATAGCTATAATTCCGTTGTGATTAAGATCTGTTGCCGTATAGCAGTCGATAACAAGGTAATTGTCGAACAATGAATGTTTCCCACACTTCATTTCGCCGGTCCCAGCGATGAGACGACTGACAAAACGATACAAAAACCATGGAACCAACGCACAATGCACTAAACTATTGAATTTCCATTAGGGTTCGTGGAGATACAGAATATATGAATGATTCTCGAGATTACGATAACGGAACAACAAACGTTTAAATATTATGCTATGATGGGCTTTTAGATAATATCTCTAGCATACAATGAATAGTTAACCTCATTTTTCGGCCGACCGAAGTCGGCAAGAAATTGCTCGTCATTCTAACTTATGTAAGAAAATAATAGACACACAGTAACCAAGAACCATCAAATAATAATGCTATATTAAGTTTCTTAAGGATGATAAATATGCTATGGATTGTTTGATACGGAACACCTTTCATGATACTCAAAGCATATGTGATAGCTCCATTATTCCCACCTGTTTGCCACGTGCTTTCTACTCTCAGACCGAAGCTGGCAGTTACTACCGCTGCAAAAACACATGTTTCCGTGATTCAGAAGACTAATTGAGGGTTTAGAGTGATTAATTTTACAAGACATGTAGTTGTATTGTTTTAGAAAAGATTTATGAGTCGGGACTTCGGAAGCACTACTGTAATAAATTGCGATGGTTCGCTAAGTACAGGGTGAATCTAAAACATTCATTGCATATGTGCTACAAATACAAACAATATACACACGTGCTTGTGTTAAAGATACGCATGTCATTAGTAACATAATAAAATTAGATACGGAAGCCGGTCCGGACGCGAACTACTTTGTCACCGTTGTTTTTGTGAAGCGGTGGTGATTGATGAACGGATGGAGAAAAACACTGTTAACCACTGGTACTAAAATTTAGATTTAACTGATTTGGAAAGCTATAAAATGTTTATAAGTAGTAAATGCTAGCGTACTGATGTATTGAATAAAAATAAGGTTGTATCCGCCAATTCAAAAATGGAAAGGCTGTTACTAAGGTCCAAGAGCTTATGCTTCTGCTATACCTACTACACTAAGCCTCAAAAATATATCAAATTTACCGTTTTTAATGAGTATTCCTCATTGTCCTCAGAACTCAAGTGGTAGTGAACCGCGGTCGCGCAGCGCGACTCCCGACTCATTGGATTCTCTGCCGAGCGGCGGGTCCGGCAGCCCGCCAGCCGAGTGGGCCGATGCCGCTACTCCACCGGATTTCGTGTGAGTATACAATAATAGACTACTATATTTTGGTAAAGATCTGCCGAACACAAGATCAAAAAATTCAGAACAAATAGTGACCCAGGCTATAACAAACCAAACATTACTTTACAAACAGGAAACCAAATAATAATTAGTTTACACTGGAAGACGAAAGTTTTCATTAGGATTTCCAATCATCTTGAGATTCCATCCGAACCTCCTACCCATTGCACTTTAATTCTAGAAAATAGAATACATATCTTCTTAAACTTATTTTTTTCCGCCAATAACTATTCTATCCTTCTGTTACAGCGACAGCTTCCCCCCCACGGGCACCCACGCGCCGCTCGCCCGCACCCCGTCGGCGCCGGCGGCGGGGCGGCGCGCGCGCCTGTCGCCGCCCGCCGGAGAGCCGCACTCCCCGCCGCTGCCCATGCACGAACTCTTCAAGCCTAATGACTTGCATTGGGCTGACATTGCAAGCAATACCGGTAAGATATCCTCACCTCAAATAAGAAAACTGTAGCTACATATTAGGTAAGCACTGTGTATCTACTTAACAATTTTTTTTCGTTTGCAGAGGGTATCGAGCTCCTAGGTTACCAAAGATACGGCACAGTTCAGGGACCGAGAATAGGAAAAGAACGAATCAATGGATCCATACTCAAAGACAACGATCCTTTCATGTAAGTTACTGTAACTAGCTTTACATATATGTTTGATTACTAATAAGGTAAAGAGACGTTTTTAGTAACATGTTGTTTTTTTTGGTACCAGTAACAACAAACACGCCCCCGTGTCACGTGCGAAGAGCGCTGTGTCCACGCAGCAGCCTCTCAGTTTCGAACACAAATTTAATCTCGACAGACAGATGCTTGCCCACGAAGAGGTAAGGAACAATTAAATATTTAGGAGATAACTATGTATTTTATTTGAGATCATGTCTCAAGTGATACAGAAAAACCGACTATTCAAAAAACAAAAATTAAGTCAAACACCGATTTTTCGTAGGATTGGCCAGAAGATGACAGCTGCGTGGACATCGAGAGCATCGGCGAGCCTCAGTTGAAGCGCCTGCCGCCGCTGCTGTGGCTCGAGCTCACAGCGCTATTCGACAGATACTCACTGCCCTTCCAGAAGAGGAAATCTCCCAAGAAGAAGAGGAAAGAAGGTACGTTTGGAAACTCTGAACTTCTTCAAACCTTCTTGTCATTTTCGTATCTGCGATAAGTGAGAATGCACTCTGAAAATAAGACTTTTGTTTACAAATAGACTTTTTGATAATGCTAATATTGAGGTACCTAAATAATTAAGATACTTAAACAAAATGTTTGTTTTTTTCCAGAGGGTTCAGTATTCGGCGTGTCTTTAGAGACGCTGGTCCGCAAGGACATGATCCTGTGGGAGGAAACATGGAGCTGCGCGCCCAGCATAGTGCGAGCTCTGGCCTCCGCTCTGGTGCAGCGCACAGCTGATGAGGGGCTACTGCGAGTACCCGGAAACAAGCAAAAGGTAAGACTTTAGCACCGTATTGTGAGTAGGGAGCGAGGTTAACTTTTTTATGACTCGACATTTTGGGAGCACCGAAAAAATTTGTTTGATTTCTATCATAACAAAATTGGTTTAATTTAACCATTACCAGAAGTCTTAGTAGTTCAGCTAAAATACAAACAAAAAAATCGTTATAGACGCAAGAAAGGTCAAGCTATCTTGCTTTTACCAAACTGCAGTTCTCACACGGCATCTTAATTTCTTCAGATCGAGGCTCTGTGCCAGCTGATCGAGCGGCAGTGGTACTCGGAGCGCTCGGCGGTGGAGGCGGCGCTGGCCCGCGCCAGCAGCCACGACCTGGCCGCCGTCTACAAGCGGCTGCTGCGCGCACTGCCGCAGCCGCCGCTCACACAGGAGCTCATGAGGCTCTTCTACCATACTTACTGTAAGTTTCCCACCTATTTAAGTCACCAAGAAATTTTTTTTTTGTAATATTTAAATGGTCAAAAATCTGAGGTAAAGTGTTTGCTATTGTGACCACTTGGAGATGATATCAAAAATTTTTTATTCTAATATTTAAGAAATTTAGTTGCTGGAGTAAAATTTAGATACCTTTTGATAAACTCTCTGTGTTGTGTCCGATAAGTTCACCAGAAAATGACAGTTTCAAAATTTCGAATACTCAGAAGCTCAATGGCGACGCACGTTATCCAATTAAAACCTCATTTTAAATCTTCTTGTAATGCCCCAGCTCTGAGCGGCACTACACAAGGGCGGGCCCTGAACCTGCTGGTGCTGCTGCTGCCGGCCGAGCAGCGCGCCACGTTGCGCGAGCTGCTGCGGCTCGTCACGGAGATCGTGGCGCGACAGGACACCAACAAGATGACCGAGCATAACGTCGCCATGATCATCGCGCCCACACTCTTCCCGCCAAGGTATATATCACTGTTGAACTTAAAATCCAAAGTGATCCATCTGGTGATTCATCCCAATAGCCCAGAATACCTGATGGTTTAACAAGTTTTACAAGTTTCTGGTGCTTGTTAAATCTATGTGGATTTCTAACGCATGAATGTATTCCTCAGCCTCCTGATCAAGCCGTCGGACAGCCTGGAGACCCAGCTGGCGACGGCGGCGAACAGCTGCCACGTGACGGAGGCGCTGATGCGCTGGAGCTCGCAGCTGTGGCTGGTGCCGCGCTCGCTGCTGGCCGCGGCGCAGCGCAAGCCGCCGCCCGCGCGCCGCGCGCACCTCCCCTGAGCGCGCGAGCTTGCCTCGCCCGGCAGTGGAACTGTCCCCGACGCAGCCGAGCCGCCGGTGCACTGATTACGTTTAGACATTCGTGTTCCATAAGTGCTCCGTGCCCTTCCGACTCCCGTCGACGGCTCTCAGACTCAGAACTGTATTGTTTCCGATTCAATGGACCTGTAACATCCATTGAATGGTGCTCACGATAAGTATTATAATGTCGAATAAGAACAATTCAAGTATATCCGTATTATTTTCAGTCAAATTGTGCTGTGTTTATTATATTTTATTCTTGAACAATATTATAGTTGAGTGATAATTATGAATATGCTTACCTACAATAATTATACTCGGTATGTTATTTTGTATAATAATGTGAATAAGATGCCAAATATTCAACCATTTTATATAATTTATAGTGATATTATCAATGTTATTCCAGTTAGAGGCTGAGCCTTACACATGTACCTATGAAAGCATTATTTTATATTTGAGACAAAAATCATCCAGTAAAAGTGTTAGATTGTGTAATAAAATGTCATAGAACGTAATAATGTAAAATTATTTATGTTTCATATGAAAAGCTATGACAAGTTTGGTGCCATCAGTGATTTGGATTTTGAGGCATTTTCTTAAGTTTTGACATTGTATTCGAATAATATTGCCTTAGTAAAAAAACTAAAGGCGAAAATTTTGTAATGCTCAGGACTAAGTAGTGAGTGTTGCCTGTGTAATAAAGTTTGAAGGTTGGTTTAGAATGTTACCTATTTGGCAATAATGTATCAACGGTTGTAATGTGGTGCCTTCATTGATATTAAGTTCGCACAATTACTTTAAAAATGTAAATACTATAATATACTTCGGTTTTTGTAAAATATTTTACCGATACTAAGCATGCAAAGACTGACTTGGTGTATTATTATGTGTAATTTTATATTGTAAGTGTATCTACTTTCAAAATTTAATAAAAATGCATATTACATACAAATTGTTTTATTTTAATTACTTAACTTACTTTTAAATTATTGTATTACATACTAATTAAGAAGCCTTGAGATTATCCCAATTAACAGGATTTTCTGCTGATGGGATATGATAAAGGCTTTATCAAATGCAAAATTAACAGACCTACAAAATAATTAATACTTAAAATTCTTAACTAAATAAATAGCTTCATTGTCAGCTCCACAAAGAATCCGACCCTTGTCGCAATGAAGCGTGTTGATAGCTTTACTTAGAGGTGGAATCACAGAATTCACCATCATAGACTTTTTGTCTTCTAGAGGCATCCAAGTGACCTGATTATCTTGGCCCTTAGAACTCTTGGTCAAAGCCTCCATGTTCCAATCCCATAATTCTCCAGAAACTGCGCATGTGAGAAGCATGTGAGGGTTTTCAGGGTGGAACTGCATTTCTGAGACTCCCGCTGAGTGTGCATTGACTAAGGAAGTAGGGAATGTGTTCATACGCAAGTCCCAGACGGCGAGGGAACCAGACTCACTGCCTGCAAGAACAATGTGGGGTTGTGTTGGGTGGTTGATGATACAAGTGGCAGCTAATTCATCGCCAGCTAAAAGGAATGATGCGGCTGGTTTGTTTTCCGTTGATCTTAGATCCCAAATCTTCATATGGCCTCGTAAATTACCAGTGATAACCTAAAACAAAAAAAGAGAAATGAAAACAATGAAATGGTTTGATAAGAAACTATTAACAAAATGTTTGCAAAGATTCACTATTGAGCTTATCTTGTTTTCAGAAGCATTAATACATTAGTGGTTATGATACTCACAACACGTTTATCAGATTTATGTCAGAAATTCTACTAGAAGATGCAATATTAACTCAATAAAACTTAACTTACTAGAATCTTATAGTTTTTTTTTCACCAACATTAAAAGGAATAAAGAAGCAAATGATTTACCTCACTATGTTTGATGAAACATATAGAATGTAGGGAACAGCTGTCAGCACCGGAGATGGTTCGCATAACTTCTCCTCTGCGCCCACTTAGTATGTTGACATTCCCGTCTTCTCCAATAGTGGCAATGTCACCTTCCAAAGTGTCTAAAGATGTGCAGGAGCATTTTTGTTCACTGAAAGAATAATATTGTACTGTTAAAGTGTACTTCAGGCACCAGTCTCTCACAAAGTTAAGCTTGCAGTAGCAACCTCTAATGTATATGACACTTTTATTAACCTACCTGTTGTGAAGAGAAAATAACGATAATGTTATAACCAGACCAGTGGTATATTATGTTCACTGTCGATCTAGAATTTACATTTATTTTATTTATTCCCAGTATTCCCAGTTTTAGTACATACCCATAGTTGTGCAAATTCTTCCAGTGAAATATTTCTCTGAGCGGCGATTGTTTGTCATACACACTAACTTCGAGAACTTTGACATCGCCATTCGACAGCGAAACAGCAATTTTGTTCTTTTCCGTAAACTTTATTTGCGTGACGTCACCTTCTACAGGATATTCCGAGAGCTGACGAGGATATTCTATCTCATCTTCTTCGTGAGGGCTTTCTATAGTCCAAACTTTAACGGAATTTACATCATCATCCCAACTGCCGGTAAAAAAGCACTTTGTTTCAACGTAATCTTCTGCTATCCATCGGATTTTGTTGATTTTCTGTGAAACAAACGTTCCTTGCACGTCGAGCGGCATATTTCGGTACTATTAAATCACAAACTTTCTTGTTTTTAAAAGTATGTCGAAAGAAACAATTTCTGTTTTGTGGACTTTTGTGATCCTTCAAGTTTTTTTACAACTTCAAATGTGAGGTTATGAACGTTACGTTTCTTAACATTGTGCGAAAAAAGCGGCCGTTTTCTTATAAATATATTTTTCATTTTTTAAATTTGTATGATCTGAATAAATATTAAACAAATTTAATATTGGGTTTACTGATTGCCGTTTATATTAGATTTGTTTGAAAACAAATATAAAAATAAATTTCTTTCGTTTTTAACATCAGCTCCTGTTACTGCTGCTTATACCGGAGCAAAACGTTTAGAAATACTCGGTAATTTTTCATTTATTTTGATCATGTTATTTTATGTGTAGTTTTAAATGACCTTTAATCCAATCAAATAAACAAAACAATGGGACTGGAGTGGCATAAAATTAGAGAATGAATGAATTTGATTTAAACGTGTTTATTTATACAATTCACTGAAATGTTTGCGTTTGTGTTTTGGAACGATTGAAGTAAAGTTAAGTAAAAGTTTGTTTGTTATCAATGAAATCTTAATAATATCAACAACTTATCACCAGCTATCACCATCCGTGGCCGTTGCATTCCGTAGTAAAGTTTGTTTTGATGAAAACAAAAACTTGGAATTGTGTATCAAATATATTCATCTTTTTATAAACGTACTAGTGAGTTCATATTCTTATCATGGTGCGTGAAGGGGTTTTATTACCGGCGGAATCCGGTGAATTTATCGCAAAGAATGCACAATACGTGAAAATACACGAAACAGGTCTTGATAAACTTTGTGAAGAGGTAAGATTATACTATTTTTAAGTGTGTCTAGCATACCACTTGGTTACATTACTTCACTTAGATAGTTTCTAAGATAACGAATTCAGCCAGTAAGAATGATAAATATCATTTTCTTTTTTATCGTTATATTTTGAGTAATGTTTTAGGGATTATATAAATTCTACAATGCTTACAAAATCGTAAAAATATAAGTTTTAAAATTAGCATTGGATGAAATGAATGTAGTAGACTAACAAGGAAAATTTAAAACAACAATTGCCATATTATCTATACAATGAATATTATTATTTGTTTGTTATTTAAACAAACAATGTTTATAAAAACATGTTTTATATTTTTTCCAGATGTTAAAATCAGTAACCAGCAAGCTAGAGATCCCGGACACTGGTGCGGACATCATCCATCCCAACAAGGACCATGAGAAGGCTGCAGACTGGGTGTTTGTGGCTGATGCTCTCAACTTCTGCTTCTGGTCCTACTCTGATGCCCAGAAGTGGACTGTAGATGGACACTCTGGATATTATGCCTTAGAGGCTGCATTGGCTAGAGCCATCAAGGTAAACTGGCATATAAGAAAATTAGTAATAATTGAAATAAAAAATACTTGGTACTGTGTGTTGATCATGCCTGAATTGCTAGAAAGACCAGGAAATAACATAGTCTATTATAAGTAGGAGTTTTAAAACAGTAGTACTTAGCTGAGTCCAGTTAGACTGGAAGCCGAACCCAATGTAATTAGGAAGGTCGTGACGAAGGTGCTTTTGTTTTCATAAACTCTTGGTATTTCCAGGAAGGTATTGACATCACAAACCCAGAATACTACTCAAAGATAACAGAAGATCAACTCCGCACTGTCATGAGAGGTGACAATGAAGCAACAATCCCACTCTTTGAGCAACGCTTATCTGTACTACATGAAGTAGGATCTATCCTCCTAGAAAAGTACAATGGCACTTTTGTAACATGTTTAAAAGAAGCAAACAAGTCTGCAGTGAAGTTATTAGAGATTATTGTAGACAATTTCCCATGTTTCCGAGATGAAGTGACGTTTAAAGGTCAGAAGGTGTCTTTATACAAACGGGCACAGATCCTAGTGGCAGATCTGTGGAACTTCTTTGGTGGTACTGGATGGGGAGAGTTCACGGATATAGATAGAATGACAATGTTTGCGGATTACAGAGTACCACAGGTGTTGGTGTACTTTGGTGCTTTGAGTTACACTGATGAGTTAATGGATAAACTCAAAAAGGGTAAGATTATTTCCATCTTCTTTACCTTATAATTCATTAATTATTTTCTGGTGGCCCACCGCCACATCTATAGCAGGTGCGCAAGAGATGCCGCAGTATGACGTGTCGCTCTGTCTCACGTTCAGAACCATAATAATTTTACTTTAACTCATGGTGTTAGACCCTTTAGCCCACTAAAAGGGACTCCACTTCATGCAACTGAATTCAACTGACTCTATGAGTGGCTATTCAGTAACCTATTTTTGATTAATTAACTATCAAAAAATAATAGCTTTTATTTTTTTTATCCTATACCTTGTCACACTTCGGCTCTATTCTCATACCTCATTTTACTATTGCAATTATTCAAAAAATTCCTTATAGCTCTCCTGAGATTCAAAACAGTATCAACTATCAGATCTGCAAATTCATGATATATGTATTCATTCATAGATGTTCTCCTCCCAAGTGGATCAGACGAAGAAATAGAAATCCGTGGCTGCTCCATCCACGCCGTAGAACTTCTAAAGAAGAAACTGGAAGAGAAACTGAAGGGCCAAGATGTAGAAGTTCCAAACTCCAGCCTGATAGACTATTACCTCTGGTGTTACAGAAGGAAGTATGCAGAGGAAATGGAGAGCATTCCCTTCCATAAGACTCTTGGTATTTTCTATTAAGAGACATATCATTTATTTGCTAAAAATATTGAGGATTTATTCACCCTACAGAATATCAACCTTAATGCGACGGCATAAGACTCATTCTTGTTGGCTTCCTTGAGTGTGTAGAGTTTGAAGATTTTGTTCTTTAGTGTAAGTAAATCCTATAATGGTGATAGGTGCTGTTGCTATAGACGATAAAGGGTGGTGTCATAGTATTAAGTAAAGTTTGTTAATTATTGGTGCTCTTATAATTTATATGTAATTATTTAGTTACTTTTATCTCCAGATTCTGAATGGCACGTCAATTTCATCAGACTGTGGTTAGTTGACTCAAAGACAAAAATGTAGATTTGTGATTAGAAGCACAATTCAGTCATTTACTTATTATTTCTATTTTTGACTTTTGTACTAAGTAAGTATTATTTTCCTGTTACCATATGAATATTTTAAGCAACCAGTAACAAAAAGTATTATGTCTAATCAATTATATCTTTATACATTTATTAAACTAAGTATACATTTTTATACATAAAATAAATAAAACAACAGGAATACAGTTCATAACTTTTATTGTATGCCCCTATCCAACATGTATAGTCCCGTGGCGTTCACCGGACGCCGTATCACAATGTCAGTGTCTATAATAACTTATTGCACTATAAGTACATTTATATTATACATTATACACAACCACTATACATACCCAGTTATATTAGTTATTTACAACTTTGGCATTAGCTAAATAGTCGATGTTATTCTGTTACCACAGGAAGGTTATGTTTTAAATGTGCAGTGTAACTTAAATCTAGTTTTAGGTACAGTTGTTTTTAAGCAGGATTATCACAACTTGTGTCGGTTTTCAGACTGGGTTCCAGTTATATTTTTGTTAAACAATTTCGTATTATTTTATAATGAGGAAATATTAAAAGTTCAGTATGATAATTTAGCAATGCAATTTTAAAGTCCATTTTTTTCCTAGTAATTTACAAATCTGTGAGATGTAATCGAAGGATATTTGCATATTTTTCAATAATTAATATGGCGATGAATGTATAAGTAAAATAAATAAATAAATTCAAAACATAAACTTTCTACACATCATAACACCGACGTTACTTAAATAAATGAAAAATAATGATTACAAAATGGCACTTAATATTTACACCGTAACCTACTTTTTAATTTATTTAAATTATGTGACCGTTATTATGCACTACTATACAAACTATTAAGTTTATTTCAACTCCCCCAATTGAGTGTTTTTACTACATTACTTGTTTAGATCATAACAAACAAGTTGTAGTCAAACTACTGCGATAGACAGCACGCGATGTACAGAAAATCATGCTAAAATCTCTCTGCCTGAATAAGACATGGGTATCCTAGTGAGAACTACGATAAGTGAAGTATCTCTACGCTGAGAAGCTAATGCGATGACTAAAGCGAGTTGATTTGATCATTTTTAAGTTCCAGTTAGATTTGATTATGCTAAACTTTTTACACGTATACCTAATTAGTACGTTAATATCTTACATAATTTGTTTATATGGCATCGCTTTCCAACCTAACGAGTACTTCACTTACTACTGAACTTTGTCTTGAGACTTTCGAAGAAGGCGAGTTTTGTTTTGATGGTGCCGGGCTCTGGTAGCGGGCTGCCGGGTCTACTGGACTCCTTGGTGACCTCCTCGATGCCCTCAGGGATCTCCTTAGCTCCGCCCGGTACGGTGAGCGGCGTGGACATGGACAGCTTCAGCTCCTCCCGGAACTCCTTGGAGATGCTCCTGGCTGTGAGACTGTGCATGTACATCTGCTTGTTCTTCTCTGGCTTGAATTCTGTTAGAAGATTCTCTTTGCTCTTTCGCCGTCTTGTTGCCAGTTGTGGCATCTGAAATAGAAGAGTAAAAGTTTTGACATTCGTATTTAAGTTTGGACAAACTGTCTGTGACTTTCGTGTGGATGATTCATACTTCAAAGATGTTGACGCGGCTTTCGAGCCTGCCGCCGCGTCAGCTCGAGTTTAAAAACATCGGTTGTTCAGAAGCCAGTAAGGCAATCCCGATAAATACGTGTGAGTAAACCGTTGTGTGTATCTTTGAAATATGAATAATGGCGTTGTGCATTTTGCTATTGGAAGAATAATCAAATCAAATATAACAGAGATGGGGTCTATGCTTAGTAACGTTACAATATTAGTAGGCATAAAATAAGAACAAAACTTTAAGATTTATGCCGTCGAACTAATCTAAGAGGTAAACTTAACAAATATTCGTCATCCGATCGCTATCTCTCCCAATGTTTGTTAGTAACACGCCCAAATTTTCCCAAGTACTGTGTCATAAACTTTATCACTTTACACACCTTTGTTGATTCTTCTAAATGCTCCATAGTACCGAATTTCTTAGCCAGCTCCTTTACTTTGGGCAGATGCAGTAAAATGTCATCAGATTCAAACAGCTCAGACTTAGTCACCTCAGGTTCTGCTGTCAGAGTGTCTTCGTGCACTCCGTCGGTCGGACTGGCGCTATCAGGCTCAGAGATGCTCTTATCAACAATACCGATGTTGTCATTCGTGTTGTTCTCATAACTCGGCGATAAGTTATCAGGCTTACACTTCATAATCTCTCCTGTTTGGACGTTGTAGATTTTTATCGAGTCTTCTAAACTGCTCGTACTTATGTAAGAAGTGTCCACGCTGAGGGGTGATTTGAGGGGTTCATCGATTCTCTCCTCGCTCTCATGTATTGGTATCGGCGGCGGAGGTTCCGTTGGCGCTGCTTTATAGGCTGTTTCTAAAATTTCTTCGAATTGTTTGTCAGTTGCTTCGTCATCGATCAAGACAGGTTTGGCGGAGAATAGTGTTTGTTCGTTAGCATCGTCGTATTCAATCATAATGTCATCTTTATTGTTAATTGTAGAAGTTAGCGATGCCATCTCCTCTTTGCCAACAAATTTTGTGTAATGTTGGTTTGTTGCTATAACGTTAAACTGTGTTATAAGAAGTCCCTGAAAATTTCAAGAAAGTTAATATATTTGTATTTATGGACACTAATTATAAATAAATATGCAGATTTATAAATTATGATTGTCGAGAGTCTAAGAATAAGAACCCCAATTACTCAAATGTACAAAAACTAGAAGCTACTAACTAAAAGTGCTAATCAATGTTAAAGTTAAGTTATTAGTGGTTAGATAATATTAATTTTAACTTAAGGTAACCTAAAAAGCGTTAAGTCGTGCATGGCTGATAAAACATTAGATGTGTCGAAGAGTTTGTGTTTCGATATAAAATACAAACTATAACCGATATTATATACAAGAGAAGAAAATAAAGTATCGTGCTCGATGTAGATATTGCGAATGAGTTAGTATTAGAGTTAACTAACGGTTAAGCTAGACTTCGTTAGTAAGTGGCAAGCAGTCGGATGCGGTTAGTCAATATTTCGTTTGCCAAAATCTTACACTCACCACTAACGTCATTGAGGATTACTGTAGTACTGAAAATTGTATTAAGAAGAACACAAATCTATAGTGCAGTACTAAGTAGGTAACTGTTGTATTAATAGTGCAGAGTGCTGTTAGTCAGCCATCTTTATATCCAACAAACAACATGCCAACTTTACACACAACAGGCATCATACTGTGTGTCAAACGAAGATATTTTAGATCTATGCTCGATTTAGTAATGAGAAAGGGGTCCGTTCACCGCATATTATGAAAGGTGACCGTGATGTCAGTATCCTATGCTAACGTAGTACCTAGGGCGCGGGCCTCGCACGCCTGCACATGGCAAGAGAGTCTCATGGGAGAGTTACGGTCAGTAGGAGTGCCATTGAGAACGGATGAGGTGGATTAAAGAACTTGGAACTAGGAGGGTGCTCTATCACCAGATATCGGTACGAAAGCCTTTGCTTAACCTGAGACTGCCACCGAACGTAAAATTGAGAGTGGGGCGGCGCTTAGCGCGGACGCAGAGGTCTTCGCTGCGCAGCGTGTTGCTCCGCCTAACATTGGTGTACGTCTCGAAAAGGTCTTCGGTGATCTCGGGCACTTTCGGTATTTTAAGTCTAACTATATCCTCGTTTTCCACATAACCGTCACCGTCGCACACAGTTCTACATTGTTGTCTTACGTTGGCATTTTGACCGACATAACATTTGTCTGTCGCATGATTTTCGTCAGCGTTATCATTTTGTCTATCGGGGTTTTCGAAAATGGGATTTATAGCGAAGTTGGGGCTCGCATTTCTAGGGCTGAGTACGTTGCGGACGATGTTGTGATGTAGGGCGGAGGCCTCGAGGTCGCTCAACGAACTGCTGGCACTTACAGGCGAAGCGAACTCTGTATCGAAATTGTCTAAACTGGTGGATTTGTTCATGGACATGGACGACACCGAGCTCGTCGAGCTCGCGCTCGCCTTCTTGCGTCCGCCGCACGACGCCTTCGCCTCCCGTATGTAATAGTCGCGCCCGTAACTGGAAATACATGTTACACACATTAGTACCCGAGTTCCCTTCATTATCACGTTCTACTATAAATTGAAGTTGAGTAAGTGATATCTAAATAAATACTCACATAAATGGTTAACTTAATTGCTTACCGTTTGTATTGTGGAATTTCGTCGGCAACGATGTCTTTTAATGATCTAGGCGATGGACTTTTTGTTGTTCTATCAATACTGTTAATGCTGTCATTACTCATGGTTAAACTTAATTTATTATGATTGATTTCTTTATCTGAAACTCCGTTAGTTTCGATTTCATTGTCTTCCATATCTGGTATTTCAATTTTGTCACCTTCTAAGTCTTTCTTGGCAGTAAACATATCAAAGAGTGATCCAGTATTTTTGTTTGATAGTCTTTTTTGGATGGCTTCTGGTGAATACGGGTTGTTTGGCATTTCTACGTAGTTCAGCCACTTCTTGCGTTCTCTGTATGCTATTGAACCTGGAAAATTATCAATTTAATGAATTATTTGAATAAACAACACATGTACATACATGTTGACTGATGCATGAAGACAACGTGCGTAACAAAGTGCGAAAATTTTATTCAGTTACCTGGTATCAATTCGTCATCTTGATCTGTGTCACGAGTCGGGATCCTAGAAATACATAACAATAATAAGGATAATGAAATCCAATAAAGAAATGAACGGAGATGTTAGATCGTGTGATCTTTAACTTACTCTTGAGGTTCATCGTCGAAGTGTTTCCTCCGCAAACTGTCCGCGTACCTCTGCACCGGCACCGTCACTGTTTCTTCGTACTCACCCTCGCGCTCTTGATGGTTCAACGTGTTTGTTGATTCTGCAATCATTGCCATGAATTATACGTTTTGAAATAATAAAAAATGTGTGCAGAATGCTGGCAGCATTCAAATTTAATACTTGACGAAAAAGGTTACCTTTGTTGCTTATGAAGCTATCAACATTGTTCATTGAATCAGTGACGTCGTTGTATATTTCACCATTGGTTTTAGTTAAGTCCTCTGCAAAGTTTTCCACATTTCCATTCATTAAAGTCCTGTGTATTTCCTCTTTCACCGCAAACTCAGCTTTAGATAGTGGCCCACTTTCAATGCTGATCACTAACTTTCCACCGTCGACTTGGTCTGTCGCATTGACATTGACTGTTTCAACAATAGTAACGTTACTATCATTAATTTCTTTAATGATTGCGTCTACTGTCTTGTCATCGTCAAGCTTTTCGACTAGTTCATCAAAGTCTTCGGCTCCTTCGATGACAGTCAGACTGTCTGGTTCAAAGTCTGTGTCTTCTACTTTAGGTATTCCTCCAATGACGTGTTTGGATTCCAACACTCTGTGCATGTCACTCTTATATTCCGCCTGTTCTTCTGAGTCGCTGGCATTGTCTGACAGGTCTGTCGTGTCGTCAGCGTCCCTATCACCGATCAGAGCTCGGTACTCTGTGTTTGAGTTTGGCACTAGCATAGGAACTGGAACAGATTGTATAGTCTTGATTTTCTTTTTCTGGAATAACCAATTCTCTTCCCATGTACCGTCTACCGCTTGTAGGTTGCTGCCCGAGACATCATCGAATTCTCGAACTTCATTATCTGTAAACAGTAGCAAAATCGTTATCACAATTTTCAAAAAATGTAATTTTCATTACAGTGGCTTGTAACTTGATAAGGTTATCTAGAAAGAGGTTATTAACTTCGACCCATTATTTTTCTATCACCTGATAATACAAGATAACTAAGCTCGTTGAGCCTGATTGGCATTTATTTATAATACGCCAACGTACGCTGTTACTGCTGGGCGGTATTAGAAATATTTGTACTAGTAAGATTAAATATATAATAATTCCGCTTACCTGTGTTATGCACGATGTCGCCTCCAAATTCTGGGAAAGGCACTCGTCGCGGCACCTCCAGAGCTTCGTCTGTAGCCTCCCCCTCTTCCCAGTCAGACACATCGTCTTCTTCTTGGAGCTGAAAAGTAATCACATTATTTTTAGACAATTGCCTAGTAACGTAATATCGCTGAGACTTCTAAATCTTAATGGGACAGAGTGAATGTGGTGTCATGTAGTAAGGTCTGCTAATCATCGTCATCATCGACTTAAGGTAGTATGAGTACCGGTTTTCAGTTCTTGGGCCACTTCTAGATCTTGTAGGACTGTTCACTAATAAATATTTCATTGGCTTTTACTTACGGGTGGCGTGATGTCCCTGTCCCTCTCCCTGGTGTGTCTGGAGGGCAGCGAGCGTGGTGAGGAGCGCTCGGACGGCGTGGGGCTGGCGCTCGCCGAGTGGATGCCGCTGCTGCGACCACCAGAACCATTCTCGTTCTGGTACCGCTCTATCACCTGTGCAATAAGGTTTAAAGTCATTGAACAAACATTTCACTATGTCGTCACAAGAGGTTTAATCATGGTGCAGTCAGCATTATTACAATAACGTTATTTTGTGCACGTTCCGTTTGAAATGTACAATATGTCAATGTTAGAGGACGAAGTGCTGTATCATTCGGATCTCTCAGCGGAATGATTTAGTGCATCTGTTTCAGATCATGAAAAAGCATCCAAATGATTTTTTTATTTATAATTTTCTCTCTAATAGGCACATAAACTACGAAGGCTTTCATAATTCGCACGCAACAGAAATTAATACCGATGTACACTATTCACTGCATTTCTTTGCTCTCACTTTCAAGATTTACACTGCACAGGAACTAACTGTAGTACTAAATCACCTAGATTTAAGATGATACATAGCGAGTCTCGGATTCAAAAGCATTAGCTGGCCATATCTAAACCACTGCGGCTAAACGCATGAATTAATAACAACTGACAATCGTACGAAAAAACATCAAACCTCTACATTCGCTTCGGGAAAGTAGCTCACAATAGAACTGAAGAAATTGTACATTTTCACAACGTGTTACACGAATTTAAACTTTATTCCTTTGTGTTACAAGTTAGGATACAGAAGAGAGTATTTTCTAAAAAAAGGTGTGATTCACACGGGCGCAGTTTTGCACTGCGCTGCATAGAAGCATGGTGGGTCAACTGAATGGCATAGGGTTGGCGAACTGCTCAAGAATTAAATTAAAAAATTGATACTCTCTCACATGATATTTGAAACATTACATTTTATTACCACTGTTGAATATTTTGTAGATAAAATTATATTTAATTCAAGAATAACTTAATCGTTTTATTAAAAGGCGAATCATCAACACATGTCTTGTTTACATAACAATTAATTCGATAACCATTCACTAAACCACACATCACTAAACATTTCCGGATTTCGTTCACATAAAACACAATTTATTCAAATTACCTAAACCATAATCACGAACAACTAATTTACGTAACTCACCAAACTTATAGCGGCCACGAAATATAAAAACACTACGAAAGATACTAAATAAAATGTGTACATTTTAATAATTGAACATTTCACTGCACTGAGATTACGGGAGGGGCGATATCATCGCGGACGACTGATTAACGACGAATGTACACGACTAATATCACTCATTAATCTCATTATTTATTTATTACTTACCATTTCTTTAGGAAACATCGGATTGGTACCGAACTATCTTCGCACTAGCACGGCGATACGGCCCGCTATCGACAGATACGCGATACCTTATCGATTCATACCTGTCTTTGACAGATCGCATTCTATATACATCCTTGTTTTATTTATGTTTTGTTGGTAAACCTACTTGTGTCAGTTATCTCAAGGATGGAATATTTTTGGAGGTTTTAACTATGTCTAATCATAACCTATTTACTACTTTATAAGTGCTTATTGACGGTTATTCTGATTTTCTTGTTGATTCGAATGAATTTAAAAGGAGATTTCAGAATTCGGTGCTGTGATGATATTTAAATCGAAAATGTGAGTCGCAGTTTTTGATAATCATTGCTTATTGAAAAATTATTTTTTTTTTACTGAAGTTGAGTTTGCGCTCATGAAAATGAATTTTATATTATTCTTTTCTAAAAAAACATAGAATTTAGGCATACGTTTGCAGCGAATATTAAGAATTAATATATCATTGGGCTTTACAATATCCGCTTTTCAACCAGATAATTATATGCGAGATTATTGCATTACATTATGTTATAGATTGTGTTTTGTTTAATCTTGAACAACGAGTGAATCACATAGTCATTGTAGCCTAGCAATAGTTGGTAGTTTGCCTTTTTTTAATATTTTGGAAATAAAAGAATTCGAAAACTGATTTATATACGTCATCATATTTTTCTATAAGTGTACTTACAAGATTCAAAGGTTCCGATCAAGGTCAAGATACAGAAAGTATTAATATGGATTAGTGAATCTATAATTGGCTTAAAACTAGTTTATCTAGATAAAGGGTCTTAGATTTATGGTATCAGTGTTATGAAGTTCAATGACCTTACCGGGAACATATTTCAATATATTTAGTTTTAAGTTATTCGAGAAAATACTTTTTTTTCATACTAGAAATGTTATGCGATTACGTTAGTTGAGCGTGGTAACCCTAAATTAGTTCTGGGCACGGCGTACCTAATGAAAGCATTTGTAAGGATTCGCAACTAGCTAAGGTTGTGTTTACATAAATATACAACTTAAAATTAGATTGATCCGGATTTTTTCTAAGATTAATGTGTAATGCCATGCCTTATTACACGCAAGTAAGCATTAACGCGTCTTCTTTTAATTATCGCATTTATTTGTCGTGTCATTAATATGTACGTTTTAATAAAATAAAAATATTATCTTATATGTATTGCAATATAATTTGTGAAATAATTGTACGTTTTACATACTTTTCTTGGAAGAATTAAAGAAAGACTAGAATGATCGAAACTCGAAAGTGTTTTGAGTAGTATTTTAGGGATGTGGGTATTTCCTCGTAGATTAGAAAGGAGGACAGATAAGAATTTATCAAGAGTTTTAAGGTTTAAAAGTTATCAGCATAGAACGAGAAAACTATTCGTTTTGAAAACAAAAACGTTCTGAAGTTGATTTTTTGTACAATATAAAGTCCTTATAAGCTGAAATAGGTCCATCTCTTTTTGTTTCATGAGATCTTGATACTGATCAAGATCTCATGAAATGATCTGCATTGTGTAAGTTTTTAGTTTTATAGGATTTTCGAATGAACAAATACCTATATCATTTTCAAGATCAACCTGGTGATTGTAATTCGTGAATGCCAAGGTCAAACTTTTCGCCACTGTCCTTATCTGGACGTCGTTATACATGCAGTATTCAACCTCGTTAATTATCATATTTATCTGATAACGTCAGCTGATATTAAAGCTGTAAGCATGGATGCAAGGACTTATCAGGAAGACTTTACACACGAAAAACGCTAAAGAGGTTATTTTTTTTCGCTGGAAATTATCAAGGGCTAAAAACGACCAAAGAGAAAAAGTTATAATTTCCGTTCTCTATTATAGGAAGCCAAACGGAAACCTTTTCGTAAGCAAGTTCGGAGTAACCAACTTTTCTTAATGAAATCCTCATGGACTTCCTTCGCCTTAGGAAACAACTAATGTTCACAAGTTGCAGAATTGGAAAGTAACAATGGTCTTCCTGAAGTTCAATTGTAACGCTTTGACTACGCATGACTGTGCAAGTCTGTTACACCATCTGCCACAACTGCGTTATATACATACCTTATTCAAAATGGCCGTTGCCAGCAAATCTTCGTAGGTAGAAGACTCGATGGTGGGCGTGTGTGGTTCAGACGCATATCTTGCTAGGGCTGGTAGCGCTGCTGCCTCCTCCACGACCCTGGCGACGAGGCGCTTGAGCTGCACGTGCGCGCCGCTCGCGCCCAGCCCGTGCGACGGCGAGGGGGACGCGTTGCGGGGAGGGGGGAGATCTGGAGACAGGAAAAGTAACTTTAGACTAGATATTTTAATGTAAGAAAATTGTGGGAGATTAAGTAATCTGTCCTTAAGTGCGAGGGCAAAATGTTGAGTAAAAATGTAGTTTGTAGGTTATGGTTTGTATAAGGCAAACTTGGCTTTGAATCATCTGGGATCATCTCAAAATATTATTTAGAAAAAAGATACATTATTTTGAACACAGTAACCCACCCCCATTGTGGGTGTTAACATTCTCATCAAGTCATATGTGCAAACAATAAACTCTGCCCCCATGCAAATAGCTGTTAAAACACTTAAAACTGAAGTGTCCTTCAAAATCCCTTTTACCGAAATAAAAAAGAGAAATAGTTAACCCGGATTCATAATTAGATTGATTTATTTTTATATTAAACCTCATGTGCAAAGATAAGCCAATTATGTAAATTCATGAGTACAGTGCATGACGGTCGTTAAAAATGTATTTAATCGATAAAGACGTCAATTGATTAGTGATTGTAAATCACAAAGATTATCTAATACATAACTGTTAGAATCGTTTAGTTGTATCTTTGACATGTTTATTGGTGTACTAAATGATGTTGTAAAGAGGCTTTACACCCATGCTGTAAAAATATAACTGTTTTCGTTAAACTTCCTCATATATACGGTGATTTTTTAGGCGTCTTATAAAAGTAGCCCAGTTCATGTATACGACATAAAATACCCCTAGACGCGATTTTTTTTTTATCATCAACTAAGATAATAGGTACGAAGAAAAATTAAACATGAGAAATCAGAAATATACTCTTAAAAATGATAAAAACGCGCCCGTTGTTGTTACAAGGCTCGGACCGCGCTCGCAACAGAGCTGTGTTTCTAAAACTACGAATTGCATCATAATATTGAATAAAAATTGCATTGTTAAATTTATTCAAATCTCATAAATACCAATTTTTTTCATCATAAACGTGTTCTAGCCATAGGATACATGAACTGGGCTGCTTTTGTAAGACGACTATAAAATCACGGTGTATAGGACTAACTAAGGCATTTAGAAGTACGATGGGAATACTTTTCTTTTTTACTCTTTCATATATTTCTAAGGCATATTTAATAACGCAATGTTTTATTGTTAAAAAGTCAAAGTATTATAAGCAAGTCGTGTGTACACTGTACAGGGTCGGATTCAAAGTTCAAATGGTAATTACTATTATTATTTAGCGTGGATACGGATAAAAAATGCGCAATTAACTCGAGCTCAACTCTAGAATGTTCAGTAAAATAGTATTTATTTAATATAATTACTTCGTTAATGTCATTACAGGTTTCGTGATGGTGTAATCTTCGCATAAATTATGATTGTTTTTTTTGTTTTTACCGTATTTTTTGTTAACCTCTGAGAACTGAGATCATTCTTGTCTCAAAGCACATAAAAAACAATATGAGTTAAATTTTTCCGTGTGTAAAAATTTACGAACTTCCTGAATCTTCTTAAGTATTTTAGTAAGTAGCTATGTGTGTATGATACTGCTAATTATAAGTCTTTTTGCTTTTAAATTACATGCGGTTTTAAAACTTTGAAGAATAAATAAACATTATTTGATAATGTAATATTATAATGATTTTAGAAACTTTTAAATATTCATTATTTGATTTCAAACTCTTTAGCTGAGTGCATATTGGTGAAAGAATTAACATTATTGCATATCGAATATTGAATCAAAAAAAGAGTTTTGCTGAATATGCAAACACGATTTCATAAAATAAAAAACTTTCTAATGTAAGAGTAGGTCAAGGTCGTTGAAGTGTTAATTAATACAGATAAAATTTACAAACGTAAGTTGTGCGATTTTTGGTAAATGTCATCAATTTCACCTATTAGTATAGTTGTGATAGTTACAAAACCACTGTGTTCTGTTTTGTTTTGTAATTTGGATTTTAGTTGGCTGAAAAATGTGCAATCAAAGTCCAACTCTGGACTTATGATATCAGTTATAATTATGAGTCCAAAATTTGGAGATGGTTCTAATCATTAGAAATAAAAAAGTATATTTATAAACTACTTACTATATTAGCCTTTCATGCCTTCCACCTACGACGCTTAATTACAGTTTAAATAACTATAAACGTTGTAATACACATTAAAAATATTCTTAAAAGTCCTTGTCTAAACGCCAGACGACAGACTTAGTTGTAGATAATACCTATCACACACAGGCTTAGCTTAAAGCCGGTAATGCACCTTTTAATCTCTAAATATCAATTTAAAAATCAATTAGTAACCGCGAGCACATTATTTGAAGAACAATATGTAAAAACTGTAATATTAATTATTACAATCAACCGTGGTACAAATGAATGATTAAAAAAATAAAATTCATTTATCTATAATATTTATTTATCTATAATATGTATGTATTTAGAAATATATAAGTAAGTTTATCAGTTGTCTGGTTACCATAACACAAGCTCTGCTTAGCTTGGGATCAGATAACCGTGTGTGAGTTGTCCCAGGATATAGGATGTAGAATATAGCATAATATTTAAACTCGCATGTGCAATTGTGATACATAAGGCGAACTTAATGCCACAAGGCAGCCTTATGTACCACATACCGCTTTTTTCTTGCATTTTGACTAGTAGTAGCAATAGACAGAGGCTTTCCATCAACCCCAGTTTTCGGATAACCAGTGGCGGGAACCATACGGTCATCTCAGACCCATATGTTGTTTTTTTGGTTGTATTATTTTTATTTATGATGACTTGAATTTAGTATAATCATTACTCATTACCTAAAAAAGTTTTGAAAGAGTTCTTTTTTTGATAACGAGGCTGGTTTCTGCTACTGAATTTTTGCTTCATCATTATTAATAAGGTAAATTACTATTAAAGCCTTGATTTTCCTTGTAAAATGTATTCTTTATGGTATTGATCATATCATTTTATTACTGACTCTACTGAGGCAGCTCTATTTCGTTAACTAACGCAGGGCTCTGCGATTATCTGCGATTAATATCTTACTTAGTCCTTAGTTCCTAGTTAACATGCGTAGCACAGTTTGACACTTTGAATCATGCCAGGTTTAGTCAGTACCTGAAACTAAAAAAAGAACAAAAAAGCCTTGAAAAAACACCTATATATTTGTCTGTATAACACGCACCCTGCCAAGTCGTAATGAGTAACAAACATAGTCATTGCGTTATCTTTAACATTGTTCTATGAAAGCGTGACTCTATTCAATTTCAGGTGCGTATGTGATTCATATACAAATAAATGAAGCCTTTATCAATTCGTACAGCTAATTTGATACTTGTTGGTACAAGTTCAATATGTTTTAACAAAGATTGTTTTTATATTAAGTAAAGTGCCATAGAGTGAATGACGCAAACCGATCGAATGGAATTTTTAAAAGAGTATCTGCTTATAACAAGTCGGTCAATATTTGCTTAGTCTTGCTAAATATTGTCTGGTATTTATTTATAAGTTGAGTTGCGATAATTTTATTTTGTTAAATATGTATGTTTCAAATTTGTGCTTTATTATAACGTAGAGTCAACTTATTGACAGTTTAAATGGTTTTGTGGGACATTGATATGTGGGACATGATCATAACAATAACATGAGTTTCAGCTAAAGTTTCTGTAAATAAATACATAATCCATATTGTTAATCCTGGGAATTGGAACTGCATTGTTCATTCATTCAAATTGTTTATTTAGTTTTATTTTGACGAACAACCAATCCGGCTCTGTGGGATATGCAACATCCGCAAGTGCGTCTGTTTGCACATCTAACTGACAACAAGTATACCAACTTGACACATGACAGACGACTTGTAACTTATTTAAAGTAATAATAACTTTTTAGTTTAGCTCATCTTGTCTTAGAATCGTCCTTTTTAGTTTTGTTAATAGTTGTTTCTATGTGTTTTTTATTCCTAGTGGCATTTTGAAGATTTAAGAAATATAAAGCTATTAGTTGTACCTAGGGAAAAAAGAAATTAGGCTTGGACAACTCCTATCGCTTAGGGACATACACAATAGATAGCAGCCGATTTTCAAACCTACTAAACATGTATGTAAAGATTCATAAAAAAATAAGCAACACGGTTGATGAACATCAAAATTTTATTTTCAGATCAAGTAACTATTATTCCCAGTAACAAGCAGTCAAGATGCCTGACATCTTCAAGTCACTCCATCTGCGCGTGTTACATACTCGTAAATTAGTACCTACAACTACATATATTTATCATATAGGTACAAAGGTCCGTCTTAAGTTCATATAAGGCGCTCCGAGAGGTCGCCAGCCGGCCTCGACATGGGCGCAAATAAAAACGCCAGACAATAGCTACAGAATGGCAGATTTAATGAGAAAACAACATAATTAATGCTGGGGTCAGACAGATATCAAGATAATTTGCTATCGGGACGTGTTTTGATGTTGTTGCGAGCGTTGCTACAAGATGTGAAATAAGTGGGCAATACACTTCATATGTAATAAGGGGTCTGCAATGGTCAAGGGGGCTACAAGCATATCATAGCCGCTGTGCAGTTGTTAAAAAGAGATGCCGCTCTACGATCTGTAGTGCGTTATCTTGCTTCTATAACCGCACGAGTATATTTTGAGAGGCGTTGGTAGATCCCCTGTATCGATAAGGTACCTGCAGTCTATGATTTCGCTGGATGATGACTCAGCGATGAGTTATCATGGCATCATATTTGTACGTCCTTACTGTATGTTTCAGAATAAAAAGATCGTAGTAGTTTTTATAGGTAAGTACTAAAAAGTTGTCTCTAACACAGATTTTCAACTACAGAAATAATTAAATTCAAATAAATAATGTAATCAGGAAGAACAACTAAGAGCCAAATGTTTATTAATTTATTTGTCTCGTAAAAATTTCGAAAATTAAGCATTGAATATTCATGTGTCACATTTAAATATTCTTAACTAGTTATAGCTAAGTATATTCTTTGATAGGCTGTTTTAATCATCCAAAATAAATTCATGTGTAATTTTTGTATTTACTTTTCATAATTATTAAGCAGCTTTCCGCTCACGTTTTAAAAATATAATAACTTCCAATGACAAAGCCGTCCAGTCGTTCAATACTCCCGTGCATATTGGCGGGTAAAACTCGTTCATTGAATACACTATTATGGTATCTTTCAAAGGCAAAGGCCCCATAACTAGACTAGTGCAAAAAACTTGAAGCCAAACTTGTTCAAAACTTATGACACCATCATTATTAGTGTTTTGTATAGATTGTTCTAAAAAAAAATGTTTCGTGAGGGTCTTGCGGTTTCTTGGATGATCTGCACTCTGTATGCAAGAGGCTGTTCTTTTTACTTACTCTTCAATTTTCCTACAAGGAAAATACTCGAAGACGGCGTCGTAAGAAAACCTGGATTCCAAATATTGAAATCTGAAATCGTGGACCAGCGAGTCCTCAAGTGAACCTAATGAGCAAATGTGACTAGCATTGCCTTTCATGTGTTGCAAAAGACCAGTGGCCAAAGCGGTGGGATTTTTAAATAATTTTAATTATATTTAAGATTATCGGAGTTAATTCCTTTTTTTAGAAAGTGTACAGCCATTTAAGCTATTCTGCTTCACCATAATTATTGTAAACTTATAGAAAATCCAACTCGTGCGTCTCTCGAGTGCACTCATCCGCATTGCTATTCGATGGAAGCCATTGTTTGCCACTTCGCTGTTATTATTACTTATCACGCGAGCCGATTAGAACATAGTCACCTGACGATCAAATCCACCATTATTTAGAAAATATTCGCAAAGGAATTAAAAAAAACACCGCATTCAGCATAGCATGCTGTTATTGTAGGGCTGATAGCTGTTTTTTTACAATTTTGTTGACAACCTAGAGCATTTATTAAATCTAACTGAAAAATAGGTTTTAAAAAAAAATGTCGCCCGTCTACTAAAAATGGATGTGAGTGGCATGAGTGTCATACTGTTCTATTGATCCTTTGTTCTAAATTCAGATATATATTTGCTCATTCGATCACACAACGTTTAAACTTGAAACAACTGGCCAGTATGAGATACATTGACGCTCTTAACATTTTACGCTATATTTTAAAATGTTACCTCCTTGATTTCATAGTAAGTGCCTACTTATCCAGTAGGGCATAATGTCAGGCAGCTGTTGTCCATAACAAGTCTCCAATAAAATAATGTATTCGGCTCTATTTATGGAAGACATCGACCGGTTCGAGAGACTACCCGCGAAAATTATGCTTCGAAGGTTTTGAATTCAGAATTCATTTTGAATATGATTGAAATGAGTACTCTTTTTTGTTTTTGAACAAATTGCTTATTTAAAAAGGTTTTATGTGAACTAAAAAGTATTAAATGCAGCAAAAAGTAAATTCTAACGCTGATGCTTAAGGTTTTCAATTTAAGCTATCAAGGAAATTCCAAATCAGTTGTTCGCTATTAATATTGTTCTACAATTGAGAGTGGCTGTAAGTACTTACTAATTTTATAAATGACGTTCAAACTCAAGGTTTTTCGTAGAATATTCCACTGCTGATCAAATACATCTCAAGATGAAAATATTAATTAATTTATAAATGTAGGAAACTTAAAAATTATGTTAAAATGTCATGTGAGTTGCCAGGTTAAAAACAAGTTTTTATATGGCAATGTCTTAAAACAGGTAGTTATCCTTTAAATCGAATGCAACCTTTTCTGACCATTTTTGTTTATTTGAAGGTAACAGAATATTTAATACGGTGAGTTAATTAGGTGTTTTTAGAGCATATATTTAAAGGCTATCTACATAACTAAATGAATACACAACATTGTTTGGACTTGAAATGAGGCAACGACCCCTGAGTTTGTTTTGAAGTTTCACCTCAGAGAGCCAGTTAGAAAATTTCGACTTAAGTTGCTAGTAGCTTGTTAAGTTTTGGCCGTCCAGTTTTACTACTGAATATTTCAGATTATCAAAGGCGTGCCGCGGCCTCTTAAAGCAAGTAATATTACTGCCCTCTTGCCTGGCCAAGTAAAGTTTCTAAAATGGTTACCTTCAAAAGAAAACTCTCGAAATCCTCGTCATTTGGCTAGAGGGGCAGCAGATGCTATAACGCTGCTACAATTATAATAAAATTACTTTAAGAGGTCGCGGTAGACGCTTTGAAGTCCCAAAACATCACAACAAACATTTTCAGTCAGCACAGACCTGGCACTTACGCTTCGCTAGTTCAAGGACATGAATTAAATCCTACAAATATTTCAAACTCATATTGTAACGATGTTCAATGTTGAATATTATGTAAACCTTATTTTTTACTTCTAATTGGATTTTTTTGCGTGTATATCCTCATAATGCCATTTACAGCGAACACCTAGATGCTTAAATGTTTGGTAACAAGTAAAAAACGTTTGAATTTATTAGAACAACTTTTTGTTGACTCTGATTGGCTGAAGACAAGTTTTTCACTGCCTTGATTGGTCGTTTTAATTTTTTACAACTTTTGATTGTTGGATTTATGTCATATGCAATCGTAGTTAATACGGTTATAATGTCGTGACATGGATGTTTTTCTTGTAATTACATAATGGACTTTTAAATTAATATTTCATGCACTTATTCGTGGGCACTTATTTGGTTTTTGCTTGGTTGTAAATTGTGTTTATGTAGGTAATTAGAATCAATAGACTTAGGCTTATAAAACTAAGCTGGTCAAATTACTCGTTCTTTTAGCAAAAATATGATTCTTGTCTAATTACAAAAATGCAGTATCTTTTGGGCAGATGTCGATCCACGTCGTTTACCAATTAACATAATATACATAAAGAGGTTATAACTTATAACTATTGTGCCGTTTTCAAACATAGCTTTGTATAAAATCAGTAGTAGGTTTATTCAGTTGGAAATTGCATGAGCCCTTAATATTTTTAAAGCCAACATATTAATACCACTTACCTAAGATCTCCTCAAGCCAGTAGCAGGAGATGTACAAGAATATGGCAACACCGAGCCAGAAGCCGATGAGCAACACTGCCAGGTACTCCCACATGGTACATGTAGCATCACTAGCACTCGATAATGAACACTCACGAACGTCGCACCTCACTATTTTTGTTATTTGTTTTTATTTTACTTTATAACATTTTTATGATCTAAAACTAAAATATATTCGGGTAAGTTTGCGTATAGGTACAGGTGATGAACAAAAGGATTTCATAATTTTTTTTGGATGAGTAAAACTGCAGAGTACCTACTTGTAGTCAACTTGTCGACTAGACTATTATGCTGGAGTTTAGAAACAAGAGATAGAGATGCATGAAATGGGATATCTACGATAAGTAATACTAAGGAGTTCTTTAATCGTACAACCTCAAAATGTCTTATTGTTTAAGTAACTAAAGTACTATATTTTTCGAAAATTTCGTCATCATTATAAACAAATATGTATTTGGTTTTCATAGGGATATAAAAAGCCCAAATGTCAAGATCACTCGTCTTCATATAATGATGGTATATGATGTCACCAGTAAATAACATTTTCGACGTAACGCTTACGGCGATTGTTACGAAATCCTTCAGATGTTATTGTTTTTAGTGCAAACAATCGCGATTCTATTGTTTTAATGCCCCGCCTCGGCGGTGTTGGTAAACAATTAAAATATTCGATGAATTGCCTTTTCGATACCTCCAAATGAATAAGCATGAAAACATCGAGACAACGATTGTGAAAATTTGCTCTCGTTTTGAGATAATCAAAATACATTTGGTTCAAATAATGACTGATTGGACAGCTGACAGGTATAAGTTAACCATGTCAACAAGTACAAAAAAACTCCTACTTTTTTTAAATGATTCCGTGAAGGAAAATTTTAATGATTTTGAAGTTAATTTTGAATAAAGATTGCTCATTATTATTCTACAAAACCCCTATAGGAAAAAACTTGTGTTGAATTTAGAAATAATACGTGGATTACTGATAGATATGAAGCACATTTTCCTCTCAGGAAAAAGAGGTCCTCTTACATAGTATAACTTGAATTATGAAGAAAAGCAAGAGTTATCTACACGTACACGCACATAATAAATACCTAATTACATCCTGCCAAGCAGGCTTTTAGCACGAAAACATATACTTAGTATCTTAATACCTTTTTATCGGAGGCTACCTTTGTCAAAGGTTTCAACAAAGAATACCGTATGAAATAGATATTCATGAATATACACGAAAATGTATTCATAGCTTCTGAGCACGGGTCAAGATCTCAGCAATCTGGGTCGTTGCATGACTGGCAATAATGTCTCACTATTAGCGTGAACTTCAGGCCAACGTCATTTGTGCAGTTGTGAATAAAACATTAACAATAGTTATTAATATTCACTGATTTGAAGGTTATTTTCAACTTAGATTGCTGCTTTTGAGGAAATGTTTTGTATTTTTCTAATGGCTGTCTTTATAGCTTTGCCTTGACTGAGATAAGGAAGATGACAGGACTGACACGGGCAGTCGTTTCTGGAAACTTCACTATAATAACGTTAAGTTTGTTATTTTTAATGAAGCATAGTGTTAGAGAATCGTTATTGTATACCCAATAGAAGACGATGATGAATTCGAGTATATTAGATTGTAGGCATATAAACACTATAACGGAAAATTTAATATCGCATCGATAACATTTTTGCCAAATATATTCAGTGTTCTTCGCAGTGATGAACATAATATTATCATTTGGATTCGAGAGGTAATCTGTCCTATAAATATGCGTTAGTAAACTAATTACGAAATATTTAATAATAATATTAACAGTGGGTTTTTTCAGATACGTAAAGTTGTAAAGCACTGCCCTACGTGTCTAGGCAGCTCTTCATATTAAGCACATACAAAACAGATCACGATGATCAGATCAGATCAATATTCCGTAACACTTGTTCTACCAAGGCCCGTTGACCTCTACGTAGGTATTTACACGAATATTTAGTTCTACTTAACAGTAAATGGAATTTACGAGATTGTAAATGAGATAGTTTCCATTCATGAAACATATAACATATAACCTCGTTGTCTGCTTGTACGCACCTCACGTCAAGTGACATCTT